>NW_027187313.1:0-68600 GCF_028583685.1 Petaurus breviceps papuanus | reverse complement strand
AAAATCACGATATTAAAAAAAAGACATCAAAACTCATTTTTTAAAGAAAGGTATACAGTAGGTTTTAAAAGATTTCCATAACAAAAGTCAGCTTTCAAAAATGACATTTCTTTAAAGATTCAAGATAATTTGGGTTTTACTATAATTTAACTCCCATATTTAATTTTTCATGTGGTCGATATCCCACCAACCTAGTTAAGCAGATACTTAATAAGACTGTTGACTGACAGGAAAGATTACCTCTCCTTCCATCATTTAACTGAAGTCATGTTAAATGACTCACTACAGTATATATTAACAAATTCAAACATGCTTCTAAGTCCTGGTATAATGGGAAAAACACTGAACTGGGCATTTGGCAACCTAAATTCTGACTACTATGTGTCTTTGGACAAATCACTTAACCTTTTTGGGCCTCGATTTCCTCATTTCTAAAATGAAGTGTTTGAATTAAATTATCTCTAAGGTTTGTCCAGTTTATTGGGTCTTTCTGGCTGTTCCACAAATGAGACTATACTTTGGCTTTCAGCATTTTTCTGGCAGTCTCCTATGCCTGGAATGCTCTCCCTTCTCATCTCTGCCTCCTAGTTTCTCCAGCTTTAAGTCCCAAGTAAAATTCTACCTTCCACAGGAAGCCTTTCCCAGCCCCTCTTAATTCTAGTGCCTTTCCTGTTATTTCCTATTTATCCCGCAGATAGCTTGTTTGTACAGATTTCCTTGCTATCTCCCCCACTAGACTGTCAACTCCTAGAGGACAGGGACTGTCTCCTGCCTCTTTGTATATCCCCAGAGCTTAATGAAGTACCTAGCACATCACAGCTGCTTAACAAATGCTTATTGATTTGACAGGTCTCCCTCCCAGTGCCTCAGTTTCCCTCTCTGTAAATTGGGAAGACTGTATTAAATAATGTCAAATTCTTTCTTTTCCTGTTCTGTAATGTCTGATTCTAACACGAAACTATGGTCAGTCAAAACAGAAGTGTATGATAGGCAAGCATTGAAAAATACAACAAAAATATTAGTAATTCTTTATTTGGTTCAGCATTTTCTTGTTTATTACAACAGAACTATTATTCTCTCACAATCTCAAAGTTCTTCATTTACAATTACCACATCAACTATTCATGATACTCTTGTCCAAGCAAGACATATATAGAACCTTTGATTACCCCTATTTTACAGATTAAAGAACTGAGGCTTGGAGAATTTAAGTATCATAGTTAAGGTCAGCTAGGTAGCAAAGTGGATAGTCGACTACCTGAGCCTTTCCCAGGGCCCCCTAAAGCTGGTGTCTTCCTTTAGTCAATTATCTCCAATTTATCCTTTCTGTATGTCTGAATGTACACAGTTGTCTCTCCCATTAGACTGTAGGCTCCTAGTGGGCAGGGACTGTCTTTGGTCTCTCTCTGTAAGCCAAAAGCTTGGCCCAGTACCTAGGACAAAGCAAGTAGTTAATAAACATTTAGCGAATTTACTAAGAGGTAAAATCCTGTCTCAGGCACAGTGGATAGAAGTCTAGGCCTGGAGTTCTAAGACCTGAATTCAAATACTATGAGTTCACTTATTAGCTGTAGGATATCATTTTGCCTGTCTGCCTCAGTTTCCTCACCTGTAAAATGGGGACCATAATAGCACCTACCTCCCAGGGTTGTTGTGAGGATCTATAAGATAATCATCATAAAGGGCTTTGCACAGTGCCTAACCACTTAAAAAGTACTATTAAAATGTTAGATGTTGCTGTTATTATTTTTATTAATTTTATATAAATGTACATAAATTTTATTATCACATAATGTGTGAGCCTAGGCCAGTCACTCCACTTCTATTTACCTCAGTTTCCTCATCTGTAAAATGGAGACCTCCCAGGGTTGTTGTGAGGATCAAATGCAACCCTTAAAGCACCACAGCACATAAATCCTATCACTGGTGGAGGGGGCCGATGGCCAGGCTCCTCCTCTAACCCCTGAAGCAGTGAAGGCCAGGCAGGTCAGAAGTGGCCAGATCAGAAGGACCAGGAGGCAGGTAAGCAGGCACACAGATCAGGAGGTTAACAGGGAGGTAGGGAGTAGGGAGAGAGGCAGACTGATGCAGACACACAAACGCGCGTGTTCGCGCGCGCGCCCCGCTGGGGGAGGGGCGGTCTCTCTCCCTGACCCCGACCTTGACCTCTTCTCTCCCCCACCCCTCCCCCCCCCCGTTCGGGCGGGACGTTACCTGCTTGTACCTGGCGTACAGGTAGAGGAGCTGCTCCCTGCTGGCCACCTGGACCAGGCCCTGCAGGTGAGCCGCCGCCTTCTCGAAGAGCTCCACCAGGCTCTTGGGCGCCTCGCCGTCGGGGCCGGCCGGGGAGTCCCCCACATCCCCAGACTCGTCCCCCGAGCTCAGCTCTCCGCCGCTGTCACCAGTCGTGGCCCCCGGGGCCGGGTAAAGGGAAGCCATGGCCCCCGGGACGGACGCCCAGGTCGGCCCGCGGCGGGTCGGGTCGGCTCCGGCTCCCGGGGCTGCCCCCGCGCTCGCTCCCCTCCCTCGGGCCCCTGCTGTAACAGTCCCCGGGGGCGCCTGAGGAGAAGCGGGGACCGGAGGAGGCTGGTGTCCACCTTCGCTCGCTCCCCGACGAGCCCGGGCCCGGTTCTTTCCGCTCCGGCCAGAAGGAAGTTGGCCAACCTCCGGGGTCCGACCTCTCCAACGGCGGGAGGAAGGGGCGGGGGCGAGGGGCGCGAAAGAAACGGGGGCGCGCTAGGGAGCCCACGGGAACGAGCGCTTGGCGCGAACGCGCACCGGCGGAGGGAGGGAGGCCGGGAGGGAGCGAGTGTATTGGGCTGGGGGAGGATTGAGAGCGACACGTGAGGGTAGCACGCGCGAGGAGGCGCGGCGCGAGAGCGGGGGTTGGACCTGCTCGGCGTCGGTAGTGGCTCCCCGCGTGGGCTCGGCCTCCAGCCCTTCCACTGGCGGAACCGAAATGAAGACCTCCCTCCCCAGAGGCAAGGGATGCCGGCAGTGGCGGTGGTGGGTAACAGGCGCAATTTTGGCCTCGTGGTGCGGAGCGACCCCGCCCCTCTCAGCGGATGGATGGGAACGAAGCTAGTTCGTAGCGGTGCAGCGGCCTCAGTGGTGCCGGGGAAAACGCCTATTTGGGGAAGAAGGTTCCGCCTGCCTCTACTGCCTCCTCGTGACTCCGCCCCCTGCAGCTGAGCCCCTCCCTGCACGTGGGCCCTGGGGCTGGGACCGGGGTGGGCGAGGCTTCCTACGGAAGCTGTCTCCGGTGGCATGCACGCACCTCCCCTCCCGCCGCAGCGGTAGGGGCAGGAAAGGTCACAGCCCCGTTACTTTTAAGGCAGCTCTGATCGCTGCAAAGCGGGGTGGTCCCAGGCCCCAGACCCTTGTGCCTCGTGGCCTCATTTTCCTCCTTGGTAAAATGAGCATGTTGAAGGAGATCGTGTTTAAATGCTTATTGACTTGACTTGGAGCTCCCTTCCCGTTCTTTGATTGTCCACCTCCATTGCACTCTTTATATTATAAGGCCGTGCAGTACAATGAGCTGGCGCTGTGCTAAGCACCCCGCACCCCATAATGAAAAGAGGCAAAGGCCACCCCTGCCCTCAGGGAGCTTAGAGTCTTAACGGGGGAGACCGCATGCAAACAATACGTACCAAGCCAGGTGTATACTGGATAAATGAGAAATGGAGGGGTGCAGAAAACTTCCTGTGGAAGGTGGGATTTTAGTTAGGAAACAGTGTAACCTTACTCTTGAGCCACATTCTTGGGCCAACTCAGCCTTCCTTTCACCGGCCTCCATGGATTATTCTCCTTATCACTCTGAGAATTGACTGAGCGGGGGAGGAACCCTACTCTTAAATGAAAGAGCAGAGCAGGGTTTCTGCCAAGCAGGAAGGGCTTCAGGTACCAGCCTTGGGATAAGTATGTTGCTGCCCCTTGTAGACTGGCCCAGCTAAAGAATCTCATCCATGGGCCTGCCTTTCAGTCACAGTAATTCATGAAACCATCAATTACGACTTGGTGAGTTACTGAAGCTGGTGTGGCATGATAATGGCTATTGTAAATCGATGTCTCTTCTGACCTCTAGAAGCTCACAGTATGAGGTTGGGGATTGGCCCAGTTGAGATTGGGTATTTGATCTACAAGTACATGACACAGCCAAGCATGTTTTCTCATCTTGTATGACTCTTAGGCACATTCTCCCATAAATTCTTCATAGGAGATCATAGAATCACAAATTTAGAGCTAGGAAGGACCTTTGAAGCCATAGACTCTGAAATTCATTTTACAGATGGGCAAACAGGGATGGAGGTTAAGTAACTTGACTAGGGTTTTCGAAGTGGGGTTTATGCTAGCCTGTTACATCTGGTGGAGCATCACTTCTTTACAGGGGAGGGGACAATGAGGGTATACAACAACCTGACAATCAGAAGGATTTCTGAAGCCCAGGGCTGCTTGACATGCCAGTGATTCTTTGTGAGTGAACTCTAGCCCCATTTTGAGATACCGAAGAACCATCCTTGACCAGCTCAAGAGCAACCTTGAGCAGCTGCTGCAGACTCAAGATCTTGCTTAGGACTTTTCTAGACATCCTGCTGCCTGACTTATTGTGTCTGCAACCGTCTTCTCTCTTAACCCCCACTCCTCAGAACCTCTAGAAACTATTAATATCTCACCCTTTTCCACAACCCCTTTGAGCAACTGAGAACTAACACTCCCTCCCTCTCTCTCTCCCCCCCCACCCACAAGGGTTTTGGTTTTTGTTTTTGCAAGCTCTTGTCAGACAATAAACATTTTGTAATCTGTGATTGGATTCGTTCATTTAGGGTCCCTTTTGGGGCCTGAAGTCTTTTGTTAACAGGCTGTACAAAGAATATCTGAACCCAAATCCATTTCCCCATCTGCTAGGTCATGCTGCCTTTTAAACTGAGGCCTTCCTCCAGGTTTTTTAATGTCTCATGAATACAGTGCAACAATTAAATTGCCTGCCTAACTTTCCAGGTTACACGTGTTCATTCATGGAAATATCAATACAGAAAAATAAGAAACATACAGACACAGATATCTACCCCAGAATTGAACAAATTAGGACAAATATGTGGTTAAGAATAGAAAAATAGAGCTTATATGTACAGGTAAAACAAAGAAATCGGTCTCTCTTCCATTCAGTCAGAAAGGGCAAAGGAGATAAGATTTTAGGAATTGTTTGAATAATATATTGATGAATCAAGAAGCATTTATTAGAGTGTCTCCTAGGTATGCAGTACTGTAGATACAGTTACAGAAGTGAGTCAATTTCTGCCTTCAAAGGCTTTACATTCTAATATGGGAATACCACTTAAAAGAGTGGTAAGCAAGGAAGGGATTTTTGGCCTTGGCAGGACCATAGGTTATCATGCCCTTTCTCCTAGCAATGGTAGCAATGATCTGACTGTTGTTTCCCCCCTCCTCCCCAGCAAAAGGGGTTGCTTCCCAGCTTTCCCTTTTCAGATAGAGAAAATCCCATCTCCGGTGTGTGTTAATGGCAGCTTACTCCTTTTTCAGAAATTCCAGGTGGTGATTCATGGGATGCCATGTATGTTGTACCTATGCTTATAAATATTTGCTTTGGGAAAGGGGTGGGGAACCTGCAGCCTTGAGGCCACATGTGGCCTTCTAGGTTCTTGGGTCCAGCCTTTTGACTGAGTCAAAGTTTTACAGAACAAATCTTTTTATTAAGGGGATTTGTTCTGTGAAATTTGGATTCAGTCCAAGGGCTGCACTTGAGTACCTAGAGGGCCACATGTGGCCTCAAGGCCATAGGTTCCCCACCTCTACTCTGGGATCTTTAAGACATCAGTTGCTTGAGGGGCATGCAAGGATGAAAAGATTCCCTCATTTATTCAAAATTGACTAACAAGGAGGTGATGCGGAAGTCTTATCTATTATGCCTTTTGCTATGGGCTATCTGGGCCCAGATGGACACTTACCTGTTATGAAGTTATTGAAAAAGGAGGAGACCTCTGCTGGTTTTAAGGGCAAGAGCAAAAAAACAATAAACAAGTAACACTCACAGGATATGTGCCAGATACCTATCAAGTTCCAGAAGAATGATTTTGGATTGTTCTCTTAAGAGAGGAATCAAAAATCACACAGAACTGCTAAAGATTTTTCCCTTAGAATTCTTTAAATGAATGCTAACTCAAGATTCCATTGTTGTGGTAGTACAGGAATAAATAAATGTCCACTAGACAAAGTTCCTAATGAGAGGATAAAGTCCTTTATTCATCTAACTGCATAAATGTGTATATGGATGTATTGTTTTTAGTAATGTTGATTCATTTATTCATTGTTTATCATTATTATTTGCATTTCTCAGAGTGAGGAAGGGATAGCATTTGCAGTTTTAAAATCCTAAGAAACAAGACCATGTCCTTATGCATATGATAGAAGAATAGAGACTATATCATACACTACAGAACAAATCCTGGCAATCACAACGTTCTCTTCTGTCACCTTGCACAGCTAGCACCCTACTTCAGGCCTTTATCACAGCCCCCTGATTGAACTCCTGAATTCCAGGTTTACCCCCTCTCCAATCCGTCCTCCACATGGCCAAGAAAACCCTTGCAACAAATCTTGACCGCATTACTCTCATGTTCAAGAATTTGCAGGGCCTTTCCTAGTATTGCTGGGATAAAATACAAACTTTTCAGCTTGACAAAGGCTTGTTACAAGTTACTCCCCTTAGAGATCTCTGCCTTGCAGCCAAAGGCAGCCGTCCATCTCCAACCTTTCTCTTAGCATAGGCTATGTCCCATACATAGAAGGCACTTCACTCTCCCTTTCCTCCTTTCTTTTTCCCTTCCTCCCTCCTCCATCTCTTAAAATCTCCCTTCAAGGCTTAGCTCTTCCAGTGCCACCACAAACCTTTCTTGTTCTTCCCATTTTTAGTATTCTCTCCTTCAAATTGTTCTGTACATACTTATCTGCCTCTGTTGTATTTCCCATCCCCATCCTACATCCCCTCTCCTCAGTAGAATGGAAGTTCTTTGTGGCCTAGAGACTATTTGTTTTGTCTTTTTATCCCCTGCACGTGGCACTCTATCTTTCATTGCAGGCACTTTATAAATGCCTGTTGGATTTGGTTTTGATTGACTAATCAGCATTGTCCTGATAAGGCTATTCTGAAAGCATGAAATAAACTGCATCCACAGATAGTATACCAAGATGATTTCTGAAGGGTCAACCAGGATAGTGCCAAGATTTCCAAGAGGTTCAGAGAAGCAACTCGCAAAAGCCCAGGGAGACCATTTATTCTTTAATTACTATCCTGTCTGATATGACACCATCCATATGTGGAACTATCAGTTACGGCAAAGGGAGACATTTTGAATGCTATAGATAAATTCACTTACCTTGGCAGTGTACTTTCCAGGAATATACACATTGCTGATGGGGTTGACACACACATTGTCAGAGCTAGCTCAGTGTTTGGGAAGGAAGCTCTGAAGGAAAGTGTAGGAGAGAAAGGATGTTAGAATGCCTAGCAAACTGAAGGACTTACAGACCTGTTGTGCTGACTTCATTGCTGTATACCTATAAAACCTGGAAAGTATACCAGCACCATGCCAGGAAACAGAATCACTTCCATTTGAATTGTCTTAGGAAAATTCTGAAGATCAACTGACAAGATAAGGTCCAGACACTGAGGTTCTTTCTTGAGGTAAACTCCCAAGCATTCAAACTCTACTGCAGAGAGTATGACTCCAACAGGGCAAGTGGTTTTACTGCCAAAAGTACATTTGCCTAAAAGACTATTTTATGGAGATCTCACACAAAGCAAGCACTCACACGGTGGTCAGAAAGCAATACAAGGACACTCTCAAGGGCTCTCTGAGGAACTTTGGAATTGATTGCAGGACATGGGAGACAATGGCAAAAGACCACCTAGCATAGCACGCCTGCATCAAAGAAGATGCTGCGCTCTATGAGTAAAGCAGAATTGAAGCATCTCTACTCCAAATGTTCATACAGACTATTTGTGCTTGACCTGCGGCAGAGTATTCTGAGCCCATACTGGTCGGATCAACCACAGTTGGACACGTTGTACCTCGACCCAAGATAGTGATGTCATTTTGGTCTCTTTTGCAAATGAAGTACAACAACAAATCCATAGTGCCTAGCACAGTACCTGGGAGAGAATAAGCAATTAATAAGTGCTCATTCATTTGTTCATTGACACATGCATTTTTAAATGCCCTGTGAAAGGTCTATAGTTTTTCAGTAACATGTAGACATAAATTTTTTGACCCCCTTTCATATGTCTGCTTTGCCCATACAGGAGTGTGCTGGCAAAGCTGGTTTAACAACCAGCTTTCTTTAAAAAAAAAAAAATGCAGGATATACTTTTAGGCTTAATCTGCATTGGTAATGTTTTATCTATTACATTCTTAAGTTTGGACAATCTTTAAAACAATAACTCAAGCCCTGATTTTGAGTTTGCTGATTTCCTGAAAATTTAACAATTACTGCTAGCCAGTATGAGCTGACTCTAGCATGCCCCTGAACCCACCTCACAAATGCATGACACCGTAATAGACAAAGCATTGAACAAAATCCTCTAACTGCTTTGCTTGGCTAAATCCATTGCTCTCAGCAGCTGTAGCCTTTATGAAGAAAACAGGTCAATGAATTCTTCAGTGCCATGTTTAAGGATGAAGCAGCAATCCCTTGCACTTGTTGCAATGTTATTAGATGGATATGTGATAAGATTGTAAGAATATCTCTCTTGTGTTCCGGGATTTCAAGTAGAAGATGGTGATGCCTATTTCAGAAGAGCCCAGATACATTTGTTTGTGAGGCAGTGGGGCATAGCAGCTTTGGAGTGGAGAAGCCCCGGTTCAGGTCCCTCCCCTGATAGTCCCAGTGAGACCCCAGGCAAGGCACTAAAGCTCTCAGTGCCCCAGACAAGTCTAAGGAAATAAATACCTGAGCAATTGGAGATCTGCTTTAATAAAGGAAGTTTTCTCATACAGAGTTAACTACATCAATGAAATCACAGGTCTAGTGTGGAAAAAAAAAGTGTAAATATATTATTGGAATACTCTATTAAATACTTGTTGTGTTTGCTATTCTTGTGTTCTTGAGCTATGGAGACTCCCTGTCCCAGTCTCTCACTCTGAAAGATTTGTAGCTATATACATAATAACCATCACAAAAAGTCTCACAGATAAAAGTTCAGGGCCTTCAGTCAGATAAGGTCCAAGCATGGGTGTGGCTGTCTGATGATCATAGCTAGCGTTTCTATGGCCCCCCTGGGCCTGGAGTCAGGAAGACTCATCTTCCTGTGTTCAAATGTGGCCTCAGATACTTATTAGCTGTGTGACCTTGGACAAGTCACTTAACCCTGTTTACTTCCATTTCCTCCTATATAAAATGAGCTGGGGAAGGAAATGGCAAACCACTTTGCCAAGAAAACACCAAATGGTGTCATGATGAGTCAGACACAACTGAACAAAACATTTTAATAGCATCTAATATGTGCCAAGCACTGTTTTAAGTGCTTTACAAATATCTCATTTGATCCTCATAGCAACCCTGGGAATTAAGTGCTACTCTCATACCCACTTTACAATTGAGGAGACTATGGCTAACAAAGATTAAATGACTTGCCCAAGGTCACACAGCTAGTAAGTATCTCAGGCAGGATTTAAACTCAACTCTCCCTGACTCCAGTCCTGGTGCTCTATCCACTGAGCCATATGATCCCCTCTTAGCCTTAGAACTGCCCTCTGGACTAAAGCAGTAGAACTGAATCCACATACAAGGCAGGCCTTCCAAATAGTAAAACAGAAGAACCAGAGTTCCCCATTTTCACTCCTGCTACTCCACAAGTTGATACTGACAACTGGCACAAAATGATCACGTTCCTCTCATCTGGAACCACCCAGAGGGTCAGCATAGCCACGTTCTTGACTCTGGGTTTAAGACAAAGTCCTGCTTGGTTGTAACTATATTGTTCAATTAACCTTCAGATGCATACGTTTTGCTATGGACTATTCATTTCTCTCACACTCCTCGTTCTTTCAAGTATAGACTTAGAAAATAGTCATCAGAATAATAGAATACAAGTATGAAAGAATGATTGCTTCTCTGACCCCCATGTTAATGCATCTTCAATATCTTATCCTATTATTGCAGCCTAGCCTTGTATTAGTAGCTTTCTATTGCCACATGGATGGTACCAATATGTGAGCCTCTTTATTAGGAACTTAATTCCCTTCTCCCCGCCAGGACTAAATTAGATTGAGAAACTGGGCAATGTTTCTAATATTTCCAAGCTTCTTCCTAAAATGAAACCCCATCTTTTTTTAACACAAATGTTCTTTCAGTACAGCAATATAGCTGCAAATCATGGAATGCCATAATCTCTGAGGAGTTCACCATAGAGCAGTGTGTAAAGTAGAAAGTGCTTGGTGGGTGTAAATAGGCAGCGTTATTATATGACCAGAGATGATGTATATGCAAAAAGCAACATAAAAGAGATCATCAAAGATGTGCAGCAAGACTATTCTATAATTTAAGCTACTAAGCAAAGGTGCCCTATCCCTGTAAGGTTCAGACATGTTCCTATAATTAATCTAATTACTGGACAGGTTGGAAATCCTCTCATGGGGAAAGATACTGAGACCAATTCAGGATCCAAGGCTGAATAGAGATGCTAGGCCAGATTAGGAACCATAGTTTCTTAGAAATATCCAGCTCAAAAGACAAAGCCACAAGCATGAAGGTTGGGGTTGGAACAGAGGTTTCAGGCCAGAGAGATCTGTGTGGAACTCTGGAGGCCTGATGCTAGGGTCTCCTAAGAAATGACCATTTTTGTCTATTGTGATTTTTTTCCTCAAAAGCACTATCCTTTTCTCACATGTGCTGCTGAATAAAGGTGGAGACAATAACATAATCATTCTGCCTGGGTCCACTTCAAATTCATGTTATACAACCTCAACTGGGTCCTCACTGATAGTAGATAATCAATCCTACTGTACTGGCCTTCTCAATTCACTACCCCACTCACCATAGCAACTCTTCTAAACTTTTTCATCCCTCTTCAAAACTCCTATGGCTCCCCTTACCCACCTTCTCCCCTGAGAATCTTTCCTCATATTTTATAGAAAAAAGTGAAGCTGTTCACTGTGAGCTCCTTCTTCTCCTCTCTACCTCATCTCGCATCACTCAGATGCCCTCTGCCCCTTCTCTTCTTCCCCTATCTCACATGAAGAGGTAGTCTTATTCCTTGCCAAGTCAAACAATCCCATTCTATCCTATCTCCTCCAACACATTGACCCTTCTGTCAACTGACTCTTTCACTTATTCAGTCTTTTCCTGTCTACTGGCTGCTTCCCTACTGCCTACAAACATTCCCATGTCTCCTCTATTTTCAAAAAACCCTCAGTTGATCCTTCCATCCCCACTATCATCCGCTATTTCTTCTACCCTTTGTGGCTAAACTCCTTGAGTGTCTACAATATATGCCTCTGCCTTTCTTGCCTCTCTCCTTCTTCTTCATCCCTTAAAATCTTCTCTCTCCAAAATGACCAACCGTCTTTTGATTGCCAAACCCAATGGCCTTTTCTCAGTCCTCATTCTTCTTGACTTCTCTACAGCCTTTTCTCCATTATACTCTCTTCTTTCTTTCTTGGCGACCCCCTTCTTTCCTGGTTCTCCATATTCCTGACTGCTCCTTCATTCATATAATGCCTCCTGACTATAGGTGTCCCATAGGGTTCTATCCTAAGTTCTTTTCTCTTCTCTGTCTACACTGCTTCTCTTGGCGATCTCATCAGCTCCTGTGGATTTAATTATGTCTGTGTGGATGATTCTCACACTACCTATCCTGTCCTAATCTCTTTGCTGATCGGCAATCTCCCTCTAAGAAGTAGACTTCTTAAACTAAACCTTTCCCACCTCCTAATTTCCCAGTTACTGTCAAGGGTACCATCACCACCCAGTCTCCTCCTACCTCCCCACCACCACCACCTAGGTGTCATCCTTGAGAGCCCCCCCATCTCTCAGTCCATATATCCAATCTATCACCAAAGCCTGTCAGTTTCCCCTTTGCAGCATCTCTTGAACATGCCTCCTTCTTTCCTCTGATACTACCACCACTGCAGTGTGCTCACACTTTGACTATTGCAACAGCCAGCTAGTGCATCTGCCTGCTTCATATCTCTCCTTACTCGTTCATCTGCCAAAGTGATTTCCCTAAAGTGCAAGTCTGACTGCATTACACGCACACACACTCCAATGGCTTCCTATCATTTCTAGAATCATACAAAATCCTCTGTTTTACATTCAAAGCCCTTCATAACCTAGGACCTCTCCTACCTTCCCAGTCTTCTTATACCTTATTCCCCACCACATACTCTTCAGTCCAGTGGTATTGGCCTTTTTTTCTGTTCCACAAATAAGACCCTCCATCTTTCAGCTCCAGGTATTTTCTCTGGGTGTCCTTTATGCCTGGAATGCCCTTCCTCCTCCTCATCTCTGCTTCCTAGCTTCCTTTGAGTCCAAAGTAAAATTCTGTTTTCTAAAGAAAACCTCTTATTTCTCAACCTCTCATTTCTAGTGCCTTCCTTCTTTTGATCATTTCATATTTATCCTGTATATAGTTTGTTTGTACATTATTATTATTGGTGTTGTTATTTTTCTTATTGTCTCCTCCACTAAATTGTGAGTTCCTAGAGGTCAGGGACTGTCTTTTGCCTCTTTTTGTACTTAGCACAGTGCCTGGCACATAGCAGGCACATAAGAAATGCTTGCCGACTGCTTCAGCTAGGCTGGCTGGCCTGCCCAGTAGTGGCATTCAGAAGGAAGGGCTAGCCCTTACCCCCCAGGAGTTGCTTCCCCCAGTGATGGCTGTGAGGGCTGGGCTGGAAACAGGACTGGTGGTCTGAGAGGTGCTGCCTCTGGCAGGGCCCTTGTGCCTGTTAATTGGTTGGCCGCTGCTGCCACTGGTAATAAGGAAGGTGGGTCCTTTCTCCACAGTTATTTTTTCCTTCAGTGATTTTGATAATCATAGAGGGAAGCACAGTTGGGCTCATGAACTACAATATTAGGACACTTCCCAGCCCCTTGAGGATTACCCTCAAGCACTGGGGTGACAATGGACATCCAAGTTCTATGGACTCAACCTGCCAGTGTAGACTGGGACTATATCTGCACAACACATGCTATAGTGGTTAAACAACAATACATCATCTAGGAAGTCCTACATCTAAGAGACCCTAGACTCATGGAAATAATGAAGTTAACTCTAAAAGATAGAGCATAAATCTTTTGACCAGCTAGAATCCTTATCTTCCTTCAAGATTCAACTTAGATGCTGTCTCCTTTATGAAATTTTGCTATCTCATCAATTGTTACTACTTTGTTCTTCTTCTTCTTATTATTATCATTATTATTTCCTTGTATTTCCTTACCTGTGTACGTAGTTGCCTCCTGGACATTACAGGGGAATAGTTGGACCTTATCACTTGTACCCAAGGGATTCCCAAGAGAATGCCCTGGTAATTGGAAACCATTTTGGTTTCTCATAGGTATGCTACAAATGAATGTAAGTAACTTCAAAATGCTCCAAGTAGTCAACTATAGAAACTGTGCTACACAGTGTGAGTTCAGGGAAAAACTGAGGGTAAATGTCAGAGTTGACATAAAAGGGGCATATTCTAGATGGAGAAGTGAACTGAGTTACACCAAATTTCCTCTCTACTGCACCTTCATACCCCTCTACATTATTTCCCTTTCTCTCCTATGTTCCTATCTCCGAAGAGTGAGTGATCCTTCTTGGCAAGGCCACTCCTTTCAGCTGTCCCCTTGATCCTCTCTCCTCCAAGGCATTTGCCATGTGAATCACTCCTTTTCTCATTTTCATTGGCTTCTTATTTATTGGTTCTTTCCTCAATGCCTATAAATATGCTTAAAGTCTCACTTTCCTTACAGAACTTTTCATTTCACTCCACCATTCTATCAAGTTGTTATTCTATACATCTCCTCCCTTTCACAGGAACAGTCCACCTCCTTTGAAATGATGAATAAACTAGAAGCTATTTCTTTTTAACTGGTAACCAATAATAAACATTTAATCATTCAGCATAAAAATTTAAAGAGAGGAATGTTAGTATGAAAAAGGAGAATTCACAATTGAAAAGAAATAATGGACTAGAAAAGATCAGAAATTATTTTGCCCAATTATATGCCAATAAAACAGATGGATTGGATGAGTATTTACAAAAATATGAAATAAACAAAATAACAGAATAAGAAGTAGATTATTTTAATTGACCCAACATTAGAAAAAGAAATTAATCCATAAATGAACTCACAAAGAAAAAAAAACAGGACCAGATGGATATATAAGTGAATTACATCAAACATTGAAAGAACAATTACTTCCAATACTACATAAACTATTTGCAAAAATAGGAAAAGAAAAGATCTTACCAAAACCCTTTCTGTGATACAAACATTCTCTTAATACCTAAACCAAGGCATGTCAAAGCAAAGAGGAAAAAAAAAGAAAGTATTCTTAATAAATATTGGTGCAATAATATCAAATAAAATATTAACAAAAGACTACAATATATTTAAAAGATTATGTAATATTACCAGGTTGGATTTATACCAGGAAGGCAGGATTGGTTCAATGTTAGGAAAACAATAAATATAATAGTCCATACAAGTAACGAAAATAATAAAAACCATGATCATATCAATAAATGATCAAAAAGCTTTTGACAAAATTTAACACCCATTTCCATTAAAAGAAGACTACTAACAAACATAGGAATAAAAGGAGCTTTTGTTAATATGGTAAGTAGTATCTATCTAAAATGAAGAGTCAAAATTATTTGTAATAGGGATAAATGAGAGACTTTTCCATTTAGATCAGCTGCGTTCCGGGCTGGGTCTGTCCTAGTCAATCCCAATGTGCTTTAGACTCACTACTGGAACAAAATGAGACACTGATAGGTGATTCAACAGTTAACAGAAGGAGACTTACTTAATCATAGAGGAGAAGAATATTTAACAAGGGCGGGCTTTGAGAAGCTCTTGGCTGAGGGAAGCTCCCATCATGATCCATCATACATTATCACCATTATTATTTAATGTATATCTAGAAATGCTCCCCATAGCAATAAGCAAAGAAATAGAAATTGACAAAATAAACATAAGCAAAGAAGAAACAAAACTGGTGCTTTTTTCAAATGATCTGGTCATCTATTTAGAGAACTCTAAAAATTAAATTTGAAATTTAATAGAAATGATTCATAACATTAACAAATAGCAGGCTAAAAAAATAAGCCTTCACAAGTCACCCTCTTTTCTGTACACTGCCAACATAACATCACAGGAAGAAATAAAATGTATGTTATTTGGGATCTCACCTACAAGGACACACATAGGATCTATATGGCCCAAACTACAAAATACTTGTAATAGGTTGTTTTTCAGTCGTATCCAGCTCTTTGTGACCCCATTTGGGGTTTTCTTGGCAAAGATACTGGAGCGGTTTGCCATTTCCTTCTCCAGCTCATTTTATAGATGAGGAAACTGAGGCAAACAGGGTTAAGTGACTTGCCCATGGTCACATAGCTAGTAAGGGTTTGAGGCCAGATTTGGACTCAGGAAGATTAAAAAAAATTTTTTTTAAGCCATTTATATTTTGAGCCTGACTTCAGGCTGGGCACTCTATCCACTGTGCCACCTAGCTGCCCATCCAGTTGCTGTAACAGGAGGACCATACAATGGGACCCTCATCCAGTGACCAAGCAAAGCATACTTTGCCTAAATGCTAAACAGTGTGGAGAGGTTTGGTGAGCTTACTTCTGTAAGTTGGTGATGCCACGTAATGGAAGGGCCCTCCTCTCCACTTCAGAGCCTTAAACAGGTATATTCTGTGACTGTTTCTAGCTGCTGAGCTGGAACTGAGTATAATAGAAAAGGCACTAAGCAGACAAATCACTCTTTCCTGGGGGTAAGTGACTACTTACTAGCTATGACTACTACATTACTAGCAATGACTACTGTAAGCTTCTGGGTGGGGTGAAAAGGAACAGCTGCTGTTCAATTGTTCAGTCATGTCCAATCCTTTGTGACTCTATGGACCACAGTATGCCAGGCCCTTCTATCCTCCACTATCTCTCAAAGTCTGTCCAAGTTCATATTTGTTACTTCCATGACACTATCCATCATCTCATCTGCCATTCCCTTCTCTTTTTGCCTTCAGTCTTTCCCAACATCATGGTCTTTTCCAAGGAGTCCTGTCTTCTCATTATGTGGCCAAAGTGCATGAATCACTTTGTTTAAGTATTAACTGATTTTATCCCCTTGCTGTCCAAGGGACTCTCAAAAGTCTTCTCCAGCACCACAATTTGAAAGTGCTAAGTCTATGACACTCAGCTTTCCTTATAGTCAAACTCTCACAACCCTACATTACTATTGGAAAAACCATAGCTTTGACTATATGGATCTTTGTTGGCAAAATGATATCTCTGCTTTTTAGTATGCTGTCCAGATTTGCCATAACTTTCCTTCCAAGAAGCAAGTGTCTTTTAATTTCGTGGCTTCACTCACCGTCTGCATTGATCTTTGAGCCCAAGAATATAAAATCTGACACTGCTTCCATTTCTTCTCCCTCTATTTGCCAGGAAGTGATGGGACCAGTTGCCAAGATCTTAGGGTGTTTTATTTTTATTTTAAGCTTCAAGCCAGCTTTTACACTCTCTTCTTTCACCCTCATCAAGAGGCTTCTTAATTCCTCTTCGCCGCCTGCCATCATAATGGCATAGTCTGCATATCTGAGATTGTTGATATTTCCCCTGGCAACCTTAATTCCAGCTTTCGATTCATCCAGCTTGGCATTTTGCATGATGCACTCTGCATATAAATTAAATAAGTAAGGTGACAATGTAGAGCCTTGTTTTATTCCTTTTCTTGTCAATTGGGGAATGGCTGAACACATTGTTGCATATGATTGTGGTGGAATACTATTGTGCTATCAGAAATGATGAGCAGGCAAACTTCAGAAAAACCTGGAAAGACTTCCATGAACTGATTCAAAGTGAAATGAGCAGAACCAGGAGAACATTGTACACAGTAAAAGCAATATTGTATGATGATCTACTGTGAATAAGTTAGCTACTCTCAGTAATACAATGATCCAAGACAGTTCTGAAGGACTTATGATGGAAGGTGCTGTCCATCTCCAGAGAAAGAAATGGTGGAGCCTGAATGCAGGCTGAAGATATTTTTTCTTTACTTTTCTTGGATATTTTTTTCTGTTTTCTTTCACAGCATGATTTACATGGAAATGTGCTTTGCATGACTATACATGTATAATCTATGTCAAATTGCTTGCTTTCTCAATGTGGAGGGCAGGGGAGGAAGGGAGAGAATTTGGAACTCAAAATTGAAAAAAAAAATGATAACATTGTTTTTACAGGGAAAAATAAAATATTAAATTATAAGGGGGAAAAGACTAAAACAGATAGGAAGACATGGAAAGGTATAGGAAACTCACATCAATGCATCAAAGAATTGACTTTTTTTTTTGCTTTTTGGGAGGGGCAATTGGGGTTAAGTGACTTGCCCAAGGTCATACAGCTAGTTTTTGTGTTAAGTGTCTGAGGCCGAATTTGAATTCAGGTCCTCCTGACTCCAGGACCAGTGCTCTATTCACTGTGCCACCTAGCTGCCCTAAAGAATTGACTTTTAATACTGAAATTATTTTGTTTATGTTTTTTAATGTCTCAGATATATTTACTCTCTTGCTTTGCTTTGTTTTTAACTTCCAAGTACAAAATTCCTGGTGTGTAATTTAGTAAAAACAGAAGACACTTAGTATTTTGGTATCTATGTATGTAATGTTTTTCTAGTTTTATTGCAGCTATTTGATTACCTTAACCTTTTTATGTCATGAACACAGTCTGGTGAAGCCTATAGGTCCCCTCTCAAAATAATATTTTAAATGTATAAAGTAAAATATGTAGATTTGCAAAGGAAACCAGGGTTTTTTTTTGCAAGAAACTTTCCCTTGCTACCCCATCAAAACTATACTTTTCTGCTTTAGGTGATGAGTATTGGAATGGACTGGGCTATGACCTCATGGGAGCTTGATGTTAATTGGTCAAGCAGTCCTGAATTACTGGATCAATCAATGTTATAAGATAGCTACTAACTGTAATTGGAAATTGATATCAGGGAGATACTGGAATGGGGACTTAAGCTAACAGCCTTAAAGAAGAACCCCTCTGCTGCTCAGAGGTTACCTCAGAACTCTGAGGGGGAATATCTAGTCAGACTCTCTCTTGGAACCCTAATCACCAGAGTGAGTAAGCATTATGATCCCCAAAGCTGAAGATGGGCCACATAATCTTCCCAAATTAGTGCTGAGCAATTTAGTGGAGAAACATTCAATTCCTTTCCTTGAGAATATTCAAGCCAGGATTATCAGGCAAGGAAACAGCTGAATAGGAAAAAGAAACAGTTGAATAGGGATCGAAATTTAGTGTGACATGAAAGTCATTGTTAAATTTGGCCTGATGTTGGTAACGATCATCTGTCTGACTCTGCCTTTTTTTCTTACCAGTGAAGAAGGAAAGGACTTGCTTCTGTTACTAAGCATAGTGGGTCACCTAATAGGAGGATTCAGACTGGAAAAGTCCAGGATGAGCAATTGTTCCCCAAACCAGTACTGGCTTCTCGTGCTCTGCCCACATTGCCAGCTGTCCAGTGTTGGTCTGGACAGAGCGCTGTACATCTTTACATAGTCTACTCATGGTGTCTACACCCAGATCATTGAGTCCAAGGGTTCTTAACCTAGGGCCTGTAAAACTCTTTTAAAATAAAACCCTAGTTCTATATTTATTAGTTTCCTTTGTAACCTTATTTTGTGCACTAAAAAACATCATTCTATAAACAAGTCCATAGGTTTCGCCAGATAGTCAGAGCTCCATGATACATAAGAGCTCTTGAGGTGCTTCACTCTCTACCTAGAGCAAGAAGACCCTCCAGTACTTTCATACGACCTGTGTTGTTGTTCAGTTATTTCAGGCATGTCCGACTCCTTGTGACCCTATTTGGGGTGTTCTTGGCAGAGATCCTGGAGTGGTTTGGCCACTTCCTTCTCTAACTCATTTTACAGATGAGGAAACTGAGACAAACAGGCCTAAGTGCCTAGGGTCACACAGCTGGTAAGTGTCTAAGCTCCGAATTGAACTCATGTCTTGACTCCATACCCAGAACCCTATCCACTGTGCCACCTAGCTGTCCCCATCTGACTTCTGCTTCAAAACCTTTAGTAGCAGAAAGCTAACTCACTGGCTCACAAAGGAATTGTCCATTTTTGGACAGCTCTAATTGTTAGTAAGCTTCTTTACAGTGAACCAGAATCTACTTTCCATTGGTCCCGATTTTCATTGCCAGCTGTGGCTCATCAGTAAGTGAGGCACACTTGAAAGACAGAGATTTCAATGTTCCTGGGCAAGCAGAGCTGAACACTGTGGCTTCACATGATCAATGCCATCTCCTCTGATCCTGCTGAATCTTCTGTAGTCAGGAACTATTCAGAGCACTGTCTATTGTGTACATTGCATTTCATTACTTTCTTCAAGATGAGAGTTGCAAAGTGTTGGACGTGGCAGGCTCTGCATAGCATCACAAAAAATAAATGTACTTGTGACATGGAAGTCATTTCGGATACAGCTGTCTTTGTGTCATGATATTTAGGCAAAAGACTTTTCAGTAGTCTACTGGCCTCTTTCGTTTCCTTGATCCTGAAGCACATTTTCTGAAACGTTTGTCACAGTCCTCCCATAAATACACCAAGTCAGATCCCTCACTATTTAGGCTGAAGGAAAAAAAATCCAGAGCAAATGAGGAGCATAAAGATAAAAGATGTTGTGTAATTGTATCAGCTCTAACCCTACCTATTTAAACAAGCTCTTGACCCTGAAAATGAGAAATGGATTTAAAGACAATTCCTTTACACTTATATATGACTTTTCTTAGCAAAGTTTAACCATTGTAAAACAATCACCATAAATAGAAAACAATCACTAAGAGCCCAGAAACTAACCCAGCCAGCAGCTACTATATGTCCTTGTCAAACGGTGAACACTGGAAACCAAAGCAACACTCTTTGCCTCACAAAACTTCAAAATTAAGTGAAAGGAAAACTCGCAGAAAACCTGAAACCCACCTAAGTCAGAATATCTTGTAGGTTCATTTCTAGGTTGTTATATAAAATTAGATTTAAGAACTAATCTTCTAGGAAATCTCTTGTCTTTAATCCAAATCTTCAACTGAACGTGTTAGCAGTACTACAATGCAGAATCAGATAAACATGTTAAGAAACTCTGAACCTGATTCTCTCTGTATAATCAACAAGTTTTACACACAACACACACACACACAAAAGCCTAACTATGTGACCTTGGGCAAGTTACTTAACCCCAATTGCCCTCCAAAAAGCAAAAACAAAAAAACAAACAAACAAAACAATTTTAACAATCTACAAATGTGATAAACACCAATGCAGAAGAATCCTAGAAAGTTATCCAAACCCCCATTTTATAGATGAAGAAACTGATTCTCACAAGTGAAATAACTTGCCCATGATTACTTGGTGAGTTAGTGGTGGACCCAGGACTAGAACACGGGTCTCCTGATTCCTAGTCCAGAGCTTATAGAATTACACAGTCATAGAATGTCAGTTAGAAAGGGCATCAGTAGTCATCTAGTCCCAACTATGGCAGCTAGGTGGCGCAGTGGTTTGAGTGCCTGAGTTCAAATCTAATTTCAGAAATTTACTAGCTGTGACCCCAAGTCACCTCACCCTGTTTGCCTCAGTTGCCTCATCTGTAAAATGAGCTGGAGAAGAAAATCACAAATCACTCCAGTATCTTTGTCAAGAAAACCCCAAATGGGTCACAAAAAGTCAGACATGACTGAAAAAGGACCAAAACAAAAATCCCAGCTGTAGCCCACACACTTTTTTTCACTTCAGCAGCTTTCTAGAAGTCAAAACTACAACAAGAAAGCCTACTTTGTAATCAGTAAAATTCAAGTCAATAACCATTGACTTGTGTGCAGAACACTTGACTAGGCTCTATATGAAATGCTAAACTCAGAGAAGACATTGCTCTTACCCTCATGAGGTTTACAGTCTTACAGGAGTATACATCATCCCAATAACTATCATGTAAAATAGCACAAAAGCACATGACAGATGTAAACAAAGTATTATGTAAGCACTATGATGAACAAAACTGAAATTTTAAAATGCAAATAATTTTCTCAAGCTCTTAGAAACAATATTTACTACTAAAATAAAGATGGAAAAGTGAATCATTTTGAAAGAAAAGTCAGCTGAAAAGTTCCATGCCAAGGGGGAACAGCAGAGCTAGGTAATAATACAAAGGGAGGTTGGGGGTGTTATGAGACCTATTCTTAGGCATGTCTATGGCAGAAACGCTGTAACAGTGTGTTTTTACATGAATCTGCATAGATCATAGGCAAATTGTATCCCACAAGGAACCAATGGCTATATGAACAGAAACCTTTTTTACAGTCAGCCTGTGTCATGGGCTTCTGAGTAGAGCTCTGGGCTTGGAATCAGGGAGACTTGAGTTCAAATCCATCTTCAGACACTTACCAGCTGTCTGACCCTGGCCAAGTCACTTTACCTCTCTTTGTCTCAGTTTCCCCATCTGTAAAATGTATACAGTAACAGCACCTACCTCCCAGGCTTGTTGTGAAGATCAAATGGAATAGTATTTGTGAAACACTTAGCACAGTGTCTGGCGCATATTAAATGTTATAGAAATGTCTGTTACTATTATAAGTAGTATGAGTCCTGTCTTCTGACTCCAGGATTATAAAATATTCTATTGTATGGGATAAATACATAGGACCACCCAGCAATCCCTGGGATCAACTCAGCAACAGTGTAACACCAGAATTGACCTATGTGTGCCATTAGAGGCCTTCTTTCCTAGGATATAGGAGCACACGTTCCACAGGGTGACCAGAAGCCCACTGGTGCTTAGTGAACATAAGAGGCAATAGTAAGAGAGAAAGGATGGCTAGATATAGATTCAGGAAACCTAGGTTTGAATTTTGGCTCCAATGTCTATTGCCTGTGTGCTGAGGCCATCCCTCTTCACCTTACTTTCCTTAACTGTAGAATGAGGAGTTGAAATGCGTCCTAGGACTTCTAAGGAAATGGCTGTGATGCATTTATGAATTGTGTGTACGTGTGCACATATGCATGTATATGTATGTGGGAGTGTATGTGCACATATACACAAAGTGTGTGTGTTCTGTGTGCAAGGCACTGTACACAATCAAGTTTGTTTGTTTTTTTTGCCCTTTTTTTGGAGGGCAATTGGGGTTAAGTGACTTGCCCAAGGTCACACAGCTAGCTTTTGTGCTAAGTGTCTGAGGCCGGATTTGAACTCAGGTGCTCCTGACTCCAGGGCTGGTGCTCTATTCACTGCGCCACCTCACCGACCCACACAATCAAGTTTAAAGAAAGTTACCTCATAGCTTCAGAAATTACAATCTAGGTGGCATGGTGAATAGAGTGACTTGGGAATCAGGAAGACCCCAGTTCAAATCCTACCTCAGGCGTTTACTGATGCTCCCTGGTCACTTAACCTTGTTGTGTCTCAGTTTTGTCATTTGTAAAAGGAAAGGGTTAGGGGCTGCTAGGTGGCGCCTGGAGTCAGGAGGACCTGAGTTCAAATCTAGCCTCAGACACTTAACACTTACTAGCTGTGTTACCTTGGGAAAGTCACTTAACCCCAATTGCCCTGCCTTACCCCCTCCAAAAGGAAAAATGAAAGGGTTAGGTTTAATGACCCTTTAAGGTCCCTTCTAGCCCTAACCGTAGGGTTATAAACTATTATAAACAAATTCTTTCCAAATGGGGAGTGAACCTATCTGCCAAGAGGAACTTCCTGGGGAAGAAACTTTCCCTAGCACTGTAGGTCATTGTCTTCTTAGGCCCTCAAAGCCCTTAGAGAGCTGCCTAGAACACTAAACTGGGAAGGGACTTGTCTAAGGTCACACAATCAGTATGCCAGAGACAGGACTTGACATAAATGGCAAATGTGACAAATGGGGGGGGGGAACCCCCAGAACATTTCAAATAAAGACTTGCAGGTCTGACTGAGGATTTATTTTCCTTTTTTGCGTACGCCTCCTCTGGGTACCTTTGTAGAAAATATAAATTCATTTTCTTGCTGTTACTTTTGGCTCTGTGGACAAAATTCAATTGATCAAATAGATACAGTACTAAGTATCTGTCATGTGTCCAATACTGTGAAAGATACTGAGCAGAAAAAAAAAGCATATAGAATTCTGTGGGTGTCCTTAATGAGTTTATAGTTTAGTTGAGGAGAGCAGAATAATGCATATACTGATTTATGGTTCATAATCAACAAGCATTTATCAAATGACGAACACTAGGAATACAAATACAAGAAGATAGTCCTGACTCTCAAGGAACTTTCATTCTAAAGGGGAAAGACACAAGTAGAAGTGGAAAAGGAAAGGTGGACCCAGCCCAGGTGGACGGTAGAGAAGGTCTGGAGTGAAACCTGAAGAGGAATCATAAATTTAGAAATGGAAGAAGTCACACTATCATCATCATCATAGCTAACACTTTATATAGTGCTCACTGTGTGCCAGGCACTTTATAATTGTCTTATCGGATCTTGACAACAACCCTAGGAGGGAGGTTCTATTATTATTATTCCCATTTCACAGAAACTGAGGCAATGAGAGGTGAAGTGACCTGCCCCTTCTGTGTCCAGGGTCACATTTGAACAGATTTGAACTCGGGTCTTCCTGACTTCAACTCTGGCATTCTATCCATTACAGATGAAGAGTGAGGCCTAGCAAGGTTAGGTAACCTGACCGGGTTGGCCCAGCCTGGAGCTGAACACCTACCACATTCTAGCCTACTGTAATGGGAATATAAATTTTAAAGATCTTCCCTGCCCCTAGGCTAAAGTGCACCTGGAGCCTGGGGTGGGAGGCTTGTTTTTCAGTAGATACTTCTTGATTGGCCAGTGAGTCAATAAGGATATTACATTCTCTGAGCCAGGAGAAGGCTATATAAGCCCTGATGTGTAGCTTTGTTTTGGGGCTCACTTTGAGAAGTGTTCTGTAATTTGATATGGATTCTGGGAAGCCGTTGTCCTGAGCCCCCCGGCTTTGAAAACCCCAGATGTTGAAACCCAGATGTTGATTGGGTATGGATGTAATGGCTGGACAGTTTGGAAAGCTGTCTACTTGATCTGTTTCTATCTTGATAATTCTGTCTGTGTACTTTGAAGTTCGGGGTGCTGACCTTTTCCCCTGAACAAGGTAAACGATATATGTCTGACTGATTAAAGTAAGCTTATTAACCCATTTTGAGTTGCTTTCCTTTAACAAAGCAGATCTAAGAACCTGTGTGAGCAGCCACCCTGGGGACGCTGGGGTGCTTGCTGCCACACCTACTCCCTCACACCCCTCTGAAAGCTAAGCTTCAGAAATAGAGGCAGTCAGCATATTTGTAGAAGCCATTCTAAACCAATCTGCTGGAGCACTGGAGAAACAGACTGTAGTTTGGGATTAAACTCAGAAATCAAAACTTTTTTGGCTGTCATCTTTTTTCTTTTCCACTTCTACTTATGTCTTTCCCCTTTAGAATGTGAGTTCCTTGAGGGTCAGGACTATCTTTCTTCTTGTATTTGTATTCCAAGTGTTCTTCTTTTAGAAGAGCGTTTGGTTAATCAAGAAGGAAAAGACACATTACATCTTTATGAAACTTAAAAATGTATTGTACTTACTTATAAGACATGAAAAAATTAGGAATACGAGGAGAGAGCGTAATTCAGGCCAGCCAAGGTCTGACTCTGGAGGGGCTTGTAAATTCACATTACTTAATTTCACCCTTTGGATCCAGGCATTGTGGTACAGTTAAAGGCCACATGGTGGCACCCTAGAGCCATCTCATAACTAAGACCACATATGAGAAGAACTCAGTTCTTGCCCTCCAAACCCTCTACTATGGAGGATGGAATAAGAGGTTAAGCTTTCATTTTCCAATACCAGTCATGCACTAGGTACTTACTCTTTGGTTTTTCCCCTAATACATTCCCAGAAGAAGATCCCAACCCCATTCCACTTCTGCCCATCCACTCTACCCAGATGGTAGCCCTCCAGTTGCTGGGACTTGAGAAGCAACTAAGGAGAAATCCAGGTGGTTTATCTTAGGTTAGGGGTGGGTATTCATTCAGGCTGGAGACACATACCTCTCCAGTACCTGAAGGTGAGAGAATTTTCTGAATAGGGGCCACGAGTCAGAGATGAAAGAAATTCCCCAATGTGTAACTGGGCTCTTTAACCTCTATAGGGAACATCCAATATGGAAACTCCCTCCCCTGGTGCAAATCAGCAACTCTTTCGCAAGTTGGAGTCTTAGAGAGTTGTGCAGAAGAGCTTTGAGAGGTTAAGCAACTGCCCCATAGCTATTGTAGCATAACAATAGTAGCATAGCTAGGCAGGACTCCACCACCTATCTACCTAACTCCAAGGCTGATCAATCTGACAGGAACTGTTACTTTCCTGATCTAAAGTTACAAAAATGCCATCTATGTGAATTCTACGACTGCTTTATGCATGATAACTTTGTACCCAGCATTTCTTAACTGTGGGTCAGGTTAGTCAGAGTTGCCCTAAGCTTGGTAGAAAGTTAAATTGTTGGATAAAGAAAGCAAATCAATTATTCAATATATATTTATAGAATGATATGTGCTGAGCAACTATGTAGGCCCTGTGTAGAATTATGCCTCATTCCCTGTCTTTGGGGAACTTATCATCTACCTGTGGAAATGTGCTAGTAGACAGGACCCTGAGCCGCCAACAGGACCCACATCTCTCTCTCAAAACTCCAAAACTACAATTTTAACAGAATCATTATGTATTTCTGGTCAGATAAAACATAAACTTTCTTGATTTCTAATTAGATGTAATACAGTGATCGTGCATCCCTACCTAAGGTCACTTCCACTTGATAAATAATGCCTGGCACAAAACTGGCCACGTGACCTTGGGCAAGTCACTTAACCCCAATTTCCCCCCCCCAAATTAAAATAAAATTAAAATAATGCCTGGGAGAACCACCTAGTTGATATTTTGCTCTCCTTTGCAGGCTTCAGCACTTGGTAGGTCTGGCTTTGTGCTGTCTGGATTTCTTAATACTTCTCACATGCATTCTACAGAGATTTTAAAGTGAACCAAATACATTATGTACATTATCTCATCATTTCCTCAAAACTCTAACAAGCTAGGCAGGACAAGTGTTATTATTCCCGTCAGGATCCCCATGCCAAAACCACCTCTCTCTTTTTACTATTAGGAGACACTGTCTTCCAAAGCTAAGACCCAGTAAGCAAGCTGTTTCCTGAGCTTGGCATACCAACAATCCTTCGTGCTCACCCTCTGGATGATCTCAGCCACAGCAAAATCCCAGAATTGTTTCATGCCAGCCTCAGGTGGTCCTTGAGCTCATACAAGCACCTACAGGGCCCATGTTCCGGCCATGAAGTCCTGCTAGGAGTCAGACTTGTCTCCTTGTCGCTGTTACCCCTCACCATCAGGGCTACAGCTCGCTGTGCAGCTATTGGCATATGTATTGAGATTTGCCCACATTAAAGCAGGTTTACTACTAGAGGAGGCCCTGCACATGTGTCTAGTTTCTCTAGTTTCAATGGAGTAAAGAAGGCTTTTTGCTTATTACTGCTGTTGGCCCTTTTTAAATTTTGTTTTAATTTTATTTTATTTCTTAGAGTTAACTGTGGCTGTGATAACTTGTGTGAGCTCTCTGGCATGGTTTTCTTTGTTGTTGTTTAATTGACAGGGCCTGTATAACCTCTATGACTTTTTGGTCATTTATTTTCAGAGTTGGCATCCCTCTTAAACAGATGGGGAAACTGAGACTCAGAGGGGCTTAGGGATTTGCCTAAGGTAGTACAGCCAACAAGTGTCAGAACTGAGATTCAAATTCAGGTCATCTTATTCAGTAGCCAGTGATCTCTCTTCTGCAGGACAGTCACTCAAGCTGACCTCTAAGCAACAAGAAACAAGAGTAAACAGCATTCATACTACATTAGCTGGATGTTCCCTGATGCTCAATCATTCTTTTACCCATTTGCAGCTGACTACCTTCCGAAGTCCCTACAGCAGCTGTTTCAAACTATCAGAGCAATAGAGAGACGGGTAGTGCTGGGTATAGAAATGAAAGCACAAAGAGAAAAGGATCACTGGATTTATCATCAGAGTGATGCAGAAAGATACAAACAGTGTCCTAAGGGTTAAAAAGAATATTAAGGATTGCTTTTCCTTAAGATTTCCTCCTCTGAATTTCTAGCAGCCTCCCTGCCACAGTCCAACTGACCACCCAGAAGTCAATGGAGCTTCAGACGCCACTGGAAGAGTCTGAGCACTCCAGGGGTCTCGAAGCCAGGGAGACGGTAGGAGTAGAAAGATCTGGGGAAGAGAACAAAGAAAAGGATGCTTCCCTCTTATCCCAGGGGCTAGGAGAAGATCATTGGAGTTCAATTAATATTTGGAGTCCCGGGTGTCAACACCATAAATGTTGAGGTCAGATTTTGGGCGAGCGGGTTCGGGTGTGAAAGAATTCACTTACAGATTCTCTGTAGCCATGGGGAGCTCTATTAATCGTGGAAGCAAACACGGGCCTCCTTAGCAAGAAAGCTAAGGGATCTCACTTAGATCCCAATATTTGGGGGAGTTATGCTTATACAGAGGTTCCAGAATGATGATGTAGTTTTTGAGGTTTTTATGGGGGTGAAAGATTAAAGACACAGGGCAAGAAAGGATTTTATAACAGAATGAGGGACACAAAGGGAATTTTTTATGGTTTAAAGATTTAAGGATGGGGGCGGGGGGAGCAGCTAGGTGGCACAGTGAATAGAGCACTGGCCCTGGAGCCGGGAGGACCTGAGTTCAAATTTGGCCTCAGACACATAACATTTACTAGCTGTGTGATCTTGGGCAAGTCATTTAACCCCAATTGCTCTGCCCTCCCCCTCCAAAAAGAAAAAAAAAACATTAAAGGACAGGGGGAGCACAGCATAAGAGACACAAAAGCAATTCTTTTGGCACAGGTTCAGAATAAGGGGGAAAGGACTTTAGGACACCTTCAAATTACAGAATAAGCTATAACTTCACAAAAATATTGAAAAAGCAACCCTTAATATTCTTTCTAATCCTTACGGCACCATTTGTATACATATCAAGAGGACCTGTGTTTAAGTGCTCACATATTCACAACCTGTGTGACCTAGGACAAGTCACTTAATCTCTCTGTGCCTTG
Organism: Petaurus breviceps papuanus; assembly: GCF_028583685.1. Classification (NCBI taxonomy): domain Eukaryota; kingdom Metazoa; phylum Chordata; class Mammalia; order Diprotodontia; family Petauridae; genus Petaurus; species Petaurus breviceps. Next base: position 40,171 of record NW_027187313.1, on the reverse strand, counting down.
GTTTTCTCAACCATAATGAAGGGGCTGGTCTAGATGACCTCCAAGATCTCACATAGAGCTAAATCTATGACCCTGTGATAGACTCAGATAGTACCTTGCACTTAATATGGGGATTCAGTCCTTTTTGTCTCCTCTATACCCCAGTTTTCTTATAAGCACCTCCCACTGGGTACAAGAGTTCACAGGGAAATCCAGCCTCAGACACTTAACATAAAACTAGCCTTGTGACCTTGGGCAAGTCACTTAACCCCAATTGCCCTATCTTCCCTCCTCCAAAAGCAAAAAAAAAAAAGTTCACGGGACATTCCTGTTGCCTTTCCATATTTCTGTTTCCCATATTCCTTCAGGGGACCTGGGACAGGGTATGAGCTCCAAAAGGAAAGGGGAAGTGTTAAAGGCTAAAGGCTGCTTCCAGAGCAAATACCTACTTGAAGGAAAGGGGAAAACCTGCCCCAGGCATCAATATTCGTAGTCTAAGATAGAGTCTGCCTAGTGAAAGTTTGCACAGGAACCTAAATGCTCCCTAGAACTGAGTGGTTCAAATGAATGTGTGATAATCAGTTTCCTGGGAGCTTTGTGCTAAGTCCAGAGAAATGCCCTTCTTTGAAGATCACATCCAGCTCAGCCTCTGCTCTGCTGACATATTTTTTCTAACAGGTGCAGGAACAAGAGAGGGTGACCTTCAGGAAGTCCCAGACGCCCAGAGGTGATAACTCTGCCTCATTAACACCAAAGTTGTGAGTCAGTAGGAATTAATATGAAGAGTTACAGATCTTTCCCCACCCCTATGTCTCTCCTCATTTTCCCCTTTCCCTTCTCTTTGTCAAATGCTATTATAGGACTTCATGGAAAATTCCATGTTGGGATAAGGTCCCTTTGTTGAGTGATGACTTAGAGATGAATGACCCTGTGTGAGATGAATTATCGCTTCCTCATAGGATAATTATACACTCTCCTACAGGAATTCATGCTTTATAAGGACCATTTGAAGGAGGTAGGGATGTTTAGCTGAGAGAAGAGAACACAGAGGGGCTTGGCAGCTTCTCTTTAGGTATTTAAAGAACTCTCACCTGTCTGAGGAACTTTAGTCTTGTCCTGCTCAAGAGGGCAGAACTGGGAACCCTGGGCCGAAGTAAACAAAGGCAGATTTAAGCTTGACTTAAGGAAGAATTTACTAACAAGGAGAGTTCCCTCAGGAAGAAGTGGGTCACTCCCCTACCCCACTAGTAATCTTAAAACTAAGGACCTTGTAGAGGAGAGGTATCAGACACAGACTGATGCAGCCCACAACCCTAGAGTGGCCTTAAGCAGATTAAAATGTATTTTGGGAAATATTTAACAAAATAAAATAAAATTACAATAGAAAAAAGATGATGTTAATATGTGGTTTTTTAAGTCAACGTGATGCCCTTTCTACTTGAGTTTGACAAAACTGGGATACAAGGGATTCATGTTCAGGTATTGGTGGGAACAGATGGCCTCTGAGGCCTGCTCTAAAACTTTGTGACTGTGAATAGAATAGCATCATATAAAAAGTGACCCAACCAACTCAAAGAGCAGCTAGCTGTTTCTCATTAAAAACAAACAAACCAATCAACAAACCACAGTGGGATAAATAGAATTCCAGCAAATAATAGTCCACCAGTGCTGCCTTCTTTCTCTATAGAAACAATTAGAAAGTATAGAAGTGATCAGCTAACATATAAAACTAATCAACAAATTGGCCACTTCTGAAAATTCCTGCCTTACACCACACTCATAATCGATGACTTCCTTGCCAAGAGATGGATGTTACCGTTCAATGTCAGTTCTCTGAAATACTGATTGGTTACTTCATTAAGAGGATTTATTATCTTCCAAAGGTAGGGGCAGCTAGGGGGTGAATTGGATAGAATACCAGGCCTAGAGTCTGGAAGATTCAATCTTCCTGAGCTCAATTTGACCTCAGACATTTACTAGCTGTTTGACCCCAGAAAAGTCATTTAATCCTTTTTGCCTCAGTTTCCTCATCTATAAAATGAGCAGGAGAATGAAATAGATGTAGTTCTACCAAGAGAACCCTAAATGGGGTCACGAAGAGTCAGAGATGACTGAAAAAGTTCTAAAAAAGAACACAAAAATCTTCCAAAGGTAATTTTTCCCTCTATATTGGAGAAGGAAGGAGTGAGTTAGTAGGTAATGATAAATATGCAAAACAAACAAAAAAGCATTATTTTAAAATGTACAGATAAAAATAGGTTCAGAAAGGGAAATTTAAAAAAGGCAATTTTGTCACTACTCTGTTCAATTTAATACTGGTTTTTTAAAAAAAAAATATGCACAACAAAAGTCATGATTTCATGTATAAACCTCTATATGTTAAAATGTTCATATTTGCTGATTGTTAAGTTTATAATAAAAACAAAAACCAAAAAAAGTATGTCTGCTAAGTAGATTTGAAGTGAAGATTTGATTCCATTTCTCTGAGAGTATTTAGGAACTGTCTCATTGTCCCTGGTGGAGGGGGGCGGCGGGGTGAGAAACAAGGTCCTTCTCCTGCTTCCCTTGAACTTTACCTGATTTTGGAGTGCAAAGCCTGTATCTCCCTCATCTTCCACCAGGGTCATGTGAAGAGCTTTTTCTGTTTGTTTTTCATTAAGGGAATGGCTGGCATGTCTGACAAGACTAACAGGAGTTAGTTATCTGATCCCTGGAAGGGCACAAGTTCAGGCAGATGGAGAAGGCTTCATAGTATTGCTAATGTCCAGTGTTTAATATCCTTGCTCTGGCTGCCTTCTAAACAAAGTTATGTCCGAAGATTAAGCTACTGAGTCAACATCAATAGGGCTGTGTTTTGTGTGGGCTTTTTTTATCCCAAAGATAATGATGGATTTTACTAATCACATCCATCTGGCATGTACTGAGTGCCAGACATTATATTATACACTGGAGGTAGAAATACTAAGAATGGAAAGAATCCCTGCTCAGAAGAAGCTTACATTCTAATGGAGAAGACAACAGGTACATATAAGAGTAGATACAGGATAATGTAAAGAGAATAAATGCAAATAAATACCAAGCCACTAAATGCTAGGTCTTTTGGGAGGACACTTGAAGTTGAGGGGATCAGGAAAGGCTAGATGGTTGTGCTTGAGATGTGTCTTGAAGACAGAGGGGGTGTCCCTGATGGGGGGGGGGGGGGAGTGAATTCCAAGAATGAGGGGATAGCCAATGGAAAGGCACAGCAATAGGAGGAGAAGGAAGGTCCCATGGGAGAACAGAGGGAAGGCCTATTTGGCCCTAGGGAGAGTGCAGGAGAGGGAGTAATGTTGAGTGAAGCTGGAAAGAAAGGTTGGGGTCAGGTTGTGAAAGGTTTTAAAAGCTAAACAGAAGAATTTATATCTGATCCTACAGGCAATAGGGAGCCACTGGAGATGATTGAGTAGGGGAGTGACATGGTTAGGTCTGAATTTAAGGAAAATATTTTGTCGACAATACATGGGATGAACTGGAACAGAGGAGAGACTTGAGGCAGGAAGATGCTGTAATAATCTAGGGGAGAGGTGGGGGGGGGACCCTGAACTAAGGTGGAGGTAGATGGGTGAGTATAGAGGAGTCAAAAAGGTGGTTGCTGTTGTTTCAATTCAAGCACTTACCAATATTTGTGAGTTACAGCTGACCTCAATATAGCTGTAGAATAGAATGAAGCTAGTGCCTTCTTTTGATAAACATTTATCAAATACCTACTAGGTGCTATAGGCATTGTGCTAGTGCTAGGGATACAAAGAAGAAGAAATCTGACCCTGTCCTCAAGAAGTGGGAGAGGAACAACCCGTACATAGATAGGTAACTACAAAACAATTAGGGAAAGGGTGGATAATCCTTGTGTTAGAGGAGGAGGAGGTGACTTAAGCTGAGACTCATTGAAACCCTGGCATTCTATAGAATCTATGATATAGATGAAAATCAAGAGAGTGCATTCCAAGTATTGTTGACCTTCATCTGCTTTCAGTTGTATCTGGCTCTTTGTGACCCCATTTCAGATGTTCTTGGCAAAGAAAGTGGCTTGTTATTTCTTTCTCCAACTCATCTTACTGATGAGGAAACTGAAGCAAACAGTGTTAAGTGACTTTCCCAGGGCCACAAAACTAGTAAGCGTCTGGATGGACTAGAAAGAAACGTTAATACCAGGAAAACCAGGGTTTCCTTGGCCCTTTCTCAAAGAAGCTAATCTATGCACTATGATGCCACCCAATTGCACCAGGTAAGAGCCTGTACAAAGACAAGGACTGGAGAAGAAATGTCAAGTCAAGTCAATATTCTAACAGACCCTTGATCTTGATTGCATTGGTATTAACCATTTTGGTCACTATCTTTCCTAGTAATTACTGTTTCCCTTTCCAGATGTTTGCCAGTTGTGTCTTAAAAAATGATGAAAGAGTTAATATCTTTAATAGAAATTGCATCAGCTTTGATACCCACACCTAATCTGTATCCTCACTTGCTTCTGCCCTTGATTGGAGAACTTGAGGGCTGAACCAAACCTCCCCACCCCCCTTCCAAAGCATACATTGAATGAGGACTCCAAAGCCCAGCCAGCTCATTTCCTACCAGCTGCACCCTTTGGATTGGACTCCACCATCATCGAGTCCCCCTCACCACCTTTTTCTCCCTCCAGTCCCACCCTTTTCGATTTTCTTTTGTGTGTTATACGCCCCCATTAGAATGTAAGCTCCTTTTTGTCCAACACTGTCTTTTTCTTATCTGTATCATCAGTGCTTAGTACAATGTCTGGCATATAGTTAGCACTTAATAAATGTTTATTGTGTTGTGTTGTGTTGTATTGTAATGTATGGTAATGACACATTCTAGATTTTTCCCAGAGATCCAAGTCAAGCTCACTGAACTACAGCTTGCAGATTTTGCTATCTTCTGCTAATTAATTAATGTATTTATTGACAAGTTATCTAGCTTCTTGGCTTAGTTACAGGTTTCCCTCTTTGATCCCCAGAATTGGCATTGAGCTTAGACCTTTTCCTGGGCCTCAGCTTTGTTGACTCTCTCTAACCTGCTAATTATCATTAATCCCTAGCATGCCCTTTTGTGGGGCAGGGACATTATTAGACTTTCCTAATAGAATCAAAGCAGGAGCAGAAGCAAGGAGGGTGAAGGTCGGTCCCAGAGTGAAAGAGCAGAAAAACAATTAAATCTGAGATCAGAGAAAGAATGATCACCCAGCACTAAAGCAAGGGTCAACTGACACAGGAGTAAGGGGAGCTCAAGGGAAAAGTCTGCCCTGGGAAAAGAGGTTACTTTAATTTATTGGCAATCATGGAGCCAGAACTCTTTGGATCATTTAAACCTGGTTCATGAGGCTTTCATTAGAATAGCCCTTGCCCACTTGATCTCTCTGATAGACTCTCCCTCTCCCCTGATTCTGCCTGCTGTGGGTAACTCTGGCTTGCTTCCATGTGCTCCTGAATGGGCAGCTATTCTGTTAGGAAAGCTAAATCAAACTGCACTGTTGCATGAATGACAGTGTAAAGTTTGAGTCTTCCATTGACAAATATTTATTAAGGCCTTCTTGTGTGCAGAGCTATAGGTAGGGATTCATGGACCTTGACAAATGGATTTCAGGGATGGGACAGCACAAAGGGCAGTTCATTCAGAGTGTAACCTAGGGGTGGAAAAAGAGGATGGGGAGGATTCCATCCCTTGAAATCTGGTCTCTCCAGCAATGGAGGAATGTGGACCTTAAGAGAGGCACCAGTAAGATAGAACCCTGGGGGTGATTGTCTGTGCAGACTTGTGCAATGGCAGACTCTGAAGTCCAAGGCTCAGGCCAGAAGACCACTGAGGGCAAGAAGCACCTCTCTTTAATTGTTGGCGTCCTTGAGGAACAAATGCCCTGAGAGTTCTGTCCTAGTTATGACTCTGTAAGACACTAAGAGAAACAAAGGAAAACAAGACACAATTCTTGACCTACAGGAACTGAGGACCAAACATTCTTCCATATCTATGGCGTCTGGAATATTTTCTTTACAATAAGCATTATTATGGGGCAGCTATGTGGTGCAGTGAATAGAGCACCAGCCCTGGAGTCAAGAGGACCTGAGTTCAAATACAGCTTCAGACACTTAACACAAAATAAACTAGCCATGTGACCTTGGGCAAGTCACTTAACCCCAATTAACCTACCTTCCTCCCTCCAAAAAGAAAAAAAAAAGATATGGTCTTTGCTTGAAATAGAGGCTCAGAATAAGCATTGTTATATTTAATGAGGTAAATTCTTTGTTTTAGAAAGATTCTCACATTGCATTCGAAGGTTTTCCACATTCTCTTCAAACCTGGAGAAATGAGGGAAGGCTTAATGAAGAAGATGTCTTTTGACAGGAGTCTCAAAGCCATAGGCAGATATGGGGAGGGGAGAACATTGCAGACATGAGAAATACAGTGGCCAAGAAACTGCAGTAAAGAGCCATAAATATGTCAACCTCCCTTTATCCTCCTGACAGATAGGGGTAGGGAGAGAAGGACTGGCAGCCTGCCCTCACCCCCACCATGCAGTGTCAGAGCAGGCAGGGTAAGCTGCCGAATTTAAGCATGTTAGTCAGTGACTGAAAAGAAACTAATCAGAATTCCCTCAGTAAGAGGAGTGACCAGGAAAGAACTGCATGTGATCCTTGATGCATGAAACATGGAGAAATAAAGTGGCTATGAAAGTGGGAGGAGGAGGTAACAAGTTGATAAGTGATTCTTGTCAGGGCCATGGAGGGTGCCAGGTTGGCACAGGTGGTCCCCATGTAGGGTTACTTGGGAGTTTAGTTCAGAGTGATGGTCAATCCCATCTAAGATTAAATATCAGTGGGAGATGACCCACAGCCAACAAGTATCTGAAAGGATAGTTGAAAAGAATTTTAAAGAGAGGTTCAAGAGGGCATAAATAGCTGAGAGGTAAATGAGTAGGTTCTCAGTATGGCATTCATTCCATGTCATTCTGATGGAGGCATAGCTTGTGAAGGATATGAGCCCAGAAGCAGACCCCAAAGCATCCATATGGTCATTGGAACCAGGAATGAAATGGCAATTCTGAGTTTGCTGGAGAAGGAGAGGACACATGCAGGAAGGATGGCCATCCGCTACGCTACAAACAGACGTTGAGCCAAACCCTGTCCAAGGAACAAAATCTCTTACTACCAAAATGAAAATGTAGCCCCACTCTAAAACATGATTCATTTTTACTAGCCACTAGGATATTAGAATTCAGAGGACTTAAGAACTGGAGGGTAATTGTGTCCAACCTCATTTTGCAAATGGAAGTGATTCAGTTTCCTGGCATGGTGCTGGTAGACTGTCCAGGTTTCACAGGCATACAACAATAAGGTCAGCACAAAGGCTCTGTAAATCCTTCAGTTTGATCGAAAGCCTAATGCCTCTTCTTTCCCACTTTCTTTCATAGCCAGGCAATAGGAAAATCACAAAGAAAAGCTGAGGCATCCCTCTCCCTTTGGAGCTTATAATCAGTCTGGGGAGATGTCACCTATGCAGAGGATGCTATGGAACGATATTTTTTTGCCCCTTTTGAGCTTCAGTTGTGTAATCTAAGGAGTTTCTGGTGGAATTAATAAGACTTGATGCCTGAGTGGCAAGGGTATCCATGATTTATGGATGTTCTCACTAGATAAGGCCTTTGAGGTTCTTTCTGTCTCTGACTATGTTGAAGATGTTATTCTGTGGGAAACTTGAGAGTAATGGGCTCTAGACCAATTAAGGGATCTCTTTGCACAGCTGGCAACTTCATGATTTACAGCAACTTCCTCATAACAAACCATACACCTTCCAGCTAATCCGAAATATTTTAAGATTGTCTAAGCCACTGAACAGATTTTCTGTGTGTGTGTGTGTGTGTGTGTGTGTGTGTGTAAATCATTTTTGATGTAAATACCATCTAAGAAAGAAATAGAAGAAGGGCAGGTATACTGGATAGGGGACTAGACTTGGGATCAGTAAGACCTGAGCCCAAATCTTGGTCCAACATTTTACTTGCTGTGTGACCCCAGGTTTAATCTCTTAATTAATCTCTCTGGACCTCACTGTCCTCCCCTATAAAATGGGGGAATTGGACTCACTGGTCTCTAAGGTCTAGTTAAGCCCTAAATCTGATCCTTTCAGTAAAAGATTTAGAGATAGATTCCTCAAAAATAATCACTAAGTAACTTGAAGTAAGGACAGCTAGATGGTAAAGTAGATAGAGTGGTGGGCCTGGAGTCAGCAAGACTCTTTTTGGGGGGCTCAGATATGGCCTCAGACACTCACTTATTAGCTGTGTGACCCTGGACAAGTCACTTAACCCTGTTTGCCTCAGTTTCCTCCTCTGTAAAATGAACTGGAGAAGGAAATGGTAAACCGCTCCAGTATCTTGAAGAGTTGGACACGACTGAAAGCTGACTGAACAACAACTTGAAGTAAAGAAATACAGCATGGTGTGCTGGGAAGAACACTGGACATGGATGGGGTCAGAATCCCTGGTCTAAATCCCTGCTCCAATATTTACTAACTGTGTGATGGTGGGCAGGGGGAGAGATCTCTACACCATTTACTTTGATAATTGGTGATAGTCATCACTAAAGTATCCTGACTTCTTGGCCAAATTCAGTTGAGTCAGAGGTGGGCAGGGGGAGAGAAGAACCACATACTTCAATGTGGAGTTGTAGCACACTGGAGAAAGACGTCAGGGTGCCTGAGGAAGTGGGAGGCCAGGCTGTTTGAAGGACACAGAGGTTGGGAGAGAAAAGAAGACTGTGAGCCTATTATTGAACTCAGGGGAGAGGAGGCAAAGTGACTTGGAACCTCCTAGAGGACAGTGACAGACATCTAGACAGGATGGAGTCAAAGGAGGAAAGTCAGTTGCTATGTGATGGTGTCAACTCCTCTTCTGACCCTGGGTGTCAGGATTGCAGCAGCCAGCCTTTGAGAAGGTGCCAAGAAATGTGGGGTCTTCAGACAAAAGCTAGATTTCAGTGAAAATCTGAAGATGGAAGAAGAAAATAGCAAGAGGGGAAGGGATAGAAAAGGATACTGTCATTGACTCCAGTTTTCAACATCAAAAATGTGGTGCAGAAATGCACACAAACGGGGGTCACCATCAGAAGAGATGGTTTTTAGAGGTTAAGAGGGGACATCCAGAACAAATGTTTTTCATTGGATTGAATTGCATCAGAAATGGGAAGAGTGACAGGGAATGGATCCAAAGGAAATGGAGTGGAGAGTCATACATGGTTTAATGAATAGGCTAATAAACCATAGTTTTCTCTTACGTTGGGCCTGGGGGGGGAGGGGGGAGCAGGGAAGGGAAGGAATCCTTCAAAGAATCCTGAAAACTCCAAGCAGGTCACAGACTGAAATAAGCTCCTCAAGTGAGGTCAAACAGAATCTCAGCTACTTAAGGAAAGGGAACCATGGGATAAATTCATCCTTATGCCCTGCTCAGCACATAACCCAGAGCCTTGCATAACTTCATGCTTGATAAACATTGAGCACCCTCTTCCAAACACAGAAACAAAATCCCACACTAGGGGAGGGCACAGTGCAAAGGGAGGACAGAGGAATACGTGGACTTGAAAGTCTAGGGATAAGAGTGTCAGGCAAGGTAGCAGGGGCAAGAAGCTTGCACCTATGTGGAAGACAGTTCTGAATCGTGGGGATTAGAGGGGCAGGAAGTGAAATGTTGCTAGCCATAGCACAAGGGAGAGAAACACAGAGTCAGAAGGCCCTTATTCCAACTCCCTCATTTTACAAAGGAGGAAACTAAGGCCCAGAGTTACTCAATGACTTGCCCAATGTCACACAGGCAAATGTCAAGAGGTGAGATTTGAACTCATCCTCTGAATCCAGAACCAGTGCTATTTCCAGGGTATTAGAATGCCTGTGAAGATCCTGACTATATTGTCACCCCTTCAGTTTACAATGATAGAGGGAGAAAGGGAAAGGAACAGCATTTCTTGAGTTCCTACTATGTGCTAAGTACTTTATAAATACCTTATTTGATTCTCACCACATTTCTATAAGGTAAAGTCCTTATCCTCATTTTAAAGTTGAAGAAACTGAGGCAGACAGAGGTTAAAGTGACTTGCCCAAGGTCACACAGCTAGTAAGTCTGAGATCAAATTTGAACTCAGGTCTTCTTGATTCAAGGCCTAGCACTCTATCCATTGTGTCACTTAACTGCCTCTTTCTCAGTTCTCCTTAATCTTAGTGCCTTTCCTTTCATAGTTTCTCTCATTTATTCTCTCATTTATCCTGTCTATACCTTGCTTGAACATAGTTATTGGCATGTTGCCTCCCCCACTGGACTCTGAGTTCCTTGAGAGATTTTCCCTTTCTTTGTATTTTCAGGGCTTGGTACAGTGTTTGGAACATAATGGGCACTCAATAAATGCTTACTGATTGACTGATGAGCTTTCCCAAACATTTCTCTAGAGTAGAACACATCTTTAAAGCCTTGTGAAACAGACCTCCAAGCGCAAAGAATATATAATACTGTTAGTTTTACTATTTGTTGATTATTAAAAACACACACATATTTAACTTTCCTAAGTAGAGCAAAGCACAGTTTCATTAGCTTTCCATCACAAAGAAATCTCATGCATATGTTAAGAACATAGAAGATCCCTTGATAAATGCAAAACCACCATAATCACTAACGTTAATCAAGATAAAAACCAGAGAGGTATATGCTTGCCAAATGGAGGTGAGCACAACATGGAAGGTGTCTTGCTCAAAGTCCAAATGGAAAAGTTTAGGTCCAATAAATGATGTAGTCCCCCCACCCCATACTCCTGGTTTCAACTGATATTGCACTGAACACATCAAATCCCAGAATACTTTACCCTCTGTGAGAGCCACAGTCACTCAAAAGAAATGGACCCAACAGTGGATGAAAAATGCCTGTTGTATTTGGAAAATTGGGCACCGCTTTGAACAATCCCAACCTGTTCCCTATCACAAAGAATGAGCTCTGTTTTAAAACACAATCATTGTCCTCATGATGCCCTATGGTTGCTAATCTTGGAATGCCACAACCTCTGAGAAATGCAATTTGAAGGGCACCCAGAGGGCAACGTGAGACAGGTGGTGGGAGCAAAGAGGCTGCAGCTTGTTTCCGGTCATGACCCACATACAAGGAGTGGTATGTGCTGAGAAGGAGAGGAGATGTATTACTGGAAAAGGAGGTGGGTAAGTCATGTGGAAAGAGCAAGAGATGACAGATGGGCAGCCCAGCTCATCTTCAGAAAATGGAAGAGGACTTGGAGGAGAGAGAGACAGAGACAGAGACAGAGACAGAGGCAGAGGCAGAGACAGAGGCAGAGAGAGAGACAGAGGCAGAGACAGAGAGACAGAGAGAGAGACAGAGAGAGAGAAAGAGAGACAGAGAGAGACAGAGAGAGAGAGAGAGAGAGAGAGAGAGAGAGAGAGAGAGACAGAGAGAGAGAGGGAGAGAGAGAGAGAGAGAGAGAGAGAGAGAGAGAGAGAGAGAGAGAGAGAGAGAGAGAGAGAGAGAGAGAGAGAGAGAGAGAGAGAGAGAGAGAGAGAGAGAGAGAGAGAGAGAGAGAGAGAGAGAGAGAGAGAGAGAGAGAGAGAGAGAGAGAGAGAGAGAGAGAGAGAGAGAGAGAGAGAGAGAGAGAGAGAGAGAGAGAGAGAGAGAGAATGAGAGAGAGAGAGAGAGAGAGAGAAACTGAGGGAAGAAAAGAACATAAGAGCATCCAGGACAAGACCCGGGGGACACACACAAAACAGCAAATGTTAATGTAGGTTCAGCAAAGGAGATTGAGAATGAATAGTCAGTCAGTCAGGTAGGAGGAGAGGCAGGGTCTCAAACTCCAGAGCTTTTCCACTGTACCTCATTGCCCTTTTAACTTTATGTGCATACATTCAGATACCTTTTTTTTTTTCAAAATCATCTTATAAAAAGAGGTTATAGCTGTAAAGCTATATTGATAAAAACAAAATGGCACCATCAACATGCATTTACTAAGTGCCTACTATGTGTGGGGCACTGTGCTAAGCACTGGGGTTACAAAAAGAGGTTCTCAAGGAGCTTACAGTCTAATGGGAAAAACAACAAGCAAACAAATATTAACAAAGAAGCCAAATACAGGAAAAATAGGAAATAATTCACAGAGGGAAGGAACTAGAATTAAGAGGGGTTGGGGGAGGCTTCCTGTAGAGGGTAGGAAGCCAGGGAAGCCAATAGGCAGAGATGAGAAGGGAGAGCATTCTAGGCATGGGGGACAGCCAGAGAGAATGCCCAGAGCTAAGACATAGGGTGCCTTGTTCCAGGAAGAGGAGGCCAATGTCACTGGATTACACTGTATGTGGGAGGGAGGGGAGTATTATACCTTACACCTTACATATTATGTGTTAGAAAACAGGAAAGGTAGCTAGAGCAGAGCCTGGGTTAATGAAGGATTTTAGAGGCCAAACAGGATTTTATATTTGATCCTGGTGGTAATAGGGAGCCACTGGAGTTTACTGAGTTGCAGGAGTGACATGGTCAGACCTGCACTTTAGGAAAATCACTTTGGTGACTGAATGGAAGATGGATTGGAGTGGGGGGGGAGACCTGAGGCAGGCAGACCCACCAGCAGGCTATTGCAGTAGCAGAAAGAATAATGCACTATTTCCTGTTTTCTTTCTGAAACTCCTTAAACAATTTTAGAGCGGCCAGTTAGGTTAACGAGAATCAAATTCCCTGTTTCGGTGATAGTTATCATATTTATGGGGGAAATGATGCACATTTGTCACATGAAGGAAATATCTGAACACTTTCTAGTTACCAGTCAATCAACTAGAATTTATTATTTTCTATGTACTAAGCACTGGGAATACAAATCTAAGTAGAAAGAAAGAGAGTCCCTGCCCTCAAGGAGCTTACATTCTGATGGGGGCAAGACAACTTAAGAAAGGAAACTGAAAAAGGAAGTAGAAGGGGGAAGAGAGAAAGGCCTCCAGCTAGGAGGGAGTCCTGGGTGTAGCCCAGAGAGGAATGAGATGTAGGTCAAATGTGATTTCCATCCATGAAGTCTATCCATTAGCTATATTTGTAATTGCTGACTATATAGAATCCTTTTTGCTTCCTTAGGATAACTGTGCTAAAGTCATGGAACTAGTCTCTAACGCCCATTGGAAGTCCCTATTATCATCTCAGGAGCTGCATTCCTGTCTAGACCATGTCCCTTCCTGAGGACTCTTCCTTTCAGCTCTGGCCTTGCCACCCTTGGGCCCCTGTAGGTCTGATTGAAGAGAACCTCATGGCCCACTCTATCAGGCTGGCTACCCTGTACTTTATTCCCCAGTGATCTTCCCACCACCCATCTTGCTGCCTTGCCTAGAGACCATGCCTTTCCTTCACCAAATGCCTGCCCTGGGGCCTTTGCTGGTTTGATTCATGAGTGCTGTGTGTGATCCACTACTTTGGGCCAGTTCCAGGTCAGGGCTTCATAGTCCATCCCAGTCGCTTTCTTGGCACCTGTCCTTCCATAGCATGCATTGCCTTCTCCCCTTCTCCCTTCTAGTTCTGAACTGTAACCAAATCCTGACTGTCATTTCTCCTGGGAAGGGTATGTAAATCTTCTCTCTTGTGAGTCCACTTGCCATCCTCGAAGCTTTCCAAACCAAAACACTCCTTCCTGGCCACCATTCTCTCCCTATCAGAACATAAAATTCTTCAGGTCAATGACTGTATTCACTTTAGTATTTTTATTTCTAGCACTGAGCACGAGGTTTGGCACAGTCGACCTTTTCACTCATTCATTCTGATTGGATTGTTGCTCCACTTATTGTCGTTTGAAATTTTTATCCCAGAGATTCCCTAACACAGATTCCCTAAAAATGTCATTGTGGAATTTTATTCCAAAGTGCCTATGGACACTTTCCAGTACTTTCCTGATTTTAAGTACTCCAGTTTAAACATAATCATTTCTATGGAAATATTGAGAGCTTTTCTTCCTTGAACATGCTCGGGTTTGTTCTCCCCGCAAAATAAAAATAAAAGGACATTCCACAAGAGAAGGACATTCCACAAGTCATAATATGGCTCTTGAGCAGGGGAGGATTAGGGGCCAATGTCATGTTCTACTGCAGGTGTTCCAGGAAAGACAGGCAAGGGATGTTATTTTCTGAGACTGGAAATCCTAGGAGTAGGTATGTATACAAAGGAGAAGAAAGCACCCCTGGTTATGGGTCTTCTAAGTTGTGGTTAAATAAGTAAGGCCCTTACTAGGTTAAAAAAAAAAACAACACAAAACTCCTCTAGCAAATTTTTATTCTACTTGTGAGTATGTCTGGGCAATCTGTCTGACCAAAAGTAATGAAAATGACTGAAGTCTGGCCCAACCTGCTCTCTCTCTCTCTCTGATGGCTCTTTTCTCCTTTGAAGGTGATCGATAAGAACTTAGCCAAGCACTTTTTATAAAAGGGCAACAATCTGTTATTCAGGAAGAGAAAGGCCTTCAAGGCAAAGTCAATACGCCCATCTCTGGGAGAACCACTTTACTGTGTAATGTATGCTTGGCATGGGAGACACCATAAGCTTACTATATTTTATTGGGATTGTTTTAAAGGAGCTGGATTTCCAATATATTTTTATCTGAAGCAAGATATATAGTATAGATGGTCTTCATACCCTGACATGGCCAACTCCTAAAAATAAAAAACCTTTCCTTCCTCCCTTCCTTCATTCCTCCCTCCCTCCCTCTCATTTCTCTCATTCAGGAGTTTGTTAGGTTTTTGTTGTTATTCAGTCATGTCCAACTCTTCATGACTCCATTCATGGTTCTCTAGGCAAAGATATTGGAGTGCTTTGCCATTTCCTTCTCCAGCTCATTTTACAGATGAGGAAACTGAGGCAAAGAGGGTTAAGTGACTTGCCCAAGGTCACACAGCCAGTGAGTGTCTGAGGTCACATTTGAACTCAGGTCTTCCTGATTCCAGGCCCAGGGTTCTATCCACTGCACCACCTGGCTGCCTAGGAGTTTACCATGTTTAATGCCAAATTTACAGCAGTCACCCAGTTGACAGCCCACTGTAGCCAAGAGAACTCTTTTAGTCTCCTAGATATCAGAGACTGATTACAGGCTCACCTCTATACCCAGCCCAAACACTGTAGAAAATTCTTGGCAGGCATTTCAGTTAAGACTTCAGTATATACCTAAACTATAACCCACCCCAGACTGTAAAGAAAGAGTAGATAAAAGCAAGAGATGAGTCTTGAACATAAAATCTTGTGAGAATATACAATTTGCCGAATCCACAGAGTAAACCCAGATGACAAGGTTTCCCATTTACCTCCCAAATGTCCACATACCTCTCACTGTCCACAGAAGGTCAGATTGTTGCTTTCTCTGGTAGAGAAGAGTGTTTGGCCCCTAAGTAGCTTTAGTCATTAGGAATAACTAATTAACATATGGGCCACTAGTGGTGCCATAGTGCATAGAGTCAGGAATCATGGTCTTGGGTTCAAATGCAGCATCAGACACTTATTAGGTGTGTGACCCTGGGCAAGTCACTTAACCCTCTTTGCTTCAGTTTCTCATCTGTAAAATGAGCTGGAGAAGGAAATGGCAAACCACTTTAGTATCTTTGCCAAGAAAACCCCAAATGGGGTCATGAAGAGTTGGATACGACTGAAACAATTAAACAATAATTAACCTGCAGAAGTTGCCCATCTGTGGTGAAATACATAGAGTGTCAGGATGGCAGTGTTGGATCCCAGGGCCACTTTCCATGGATCTGTCTCCCTTTGCCACCTTGTACGGCTGCTAAATTCAGTTCAACAAACATTTAGAAATAATTATTATTTTGTGCAAGATACTGTGCTAGGGAGAGAAGGATCAAAATGAAACATTTCCTGTCCTCAAAGATCTCATATTCTATTGCAAAGATACAAAATAAATCTATTCAGAGTATATACAAAGTTAAACAAAATGCTTTCAAGAGGTAAAGTGTACTAATAATTTTTTAAAATAGCTAGCATATATATAACACTTTAGGGTTTGCAAAACACTTTACAAATATTATCTCATTGGAGCTTCAGAATAACCCTGGGAGGAAGGTGCTAGTATTACCCCCATTTACAATGGCAGTAAAAGGGGTCTAAAGGTTAAATTTGAACTCTGGTCTTCCTGATTGGAGGTCCAATACTCTATCCACTGAGCTACCTAGCTTTCTAACAACTGGTGGGTGGGATCCAGAAAGTCCTTATGTAGGAGGAGGGCCCTGATCCTTTATCTGAAGGAAGTCAAGGTTTCTAAGAGGTGAAGAGGGAGTGCATTTAAAACACCGAAGTACCACCTATGAAAAGGTATGAAAAGAAGAAATGGAATGTCATGTTATTGTCTGTCTAGAATAGAGAGGGCGTGAAAGGGACAGATGACACTAGAATAAGAGAGGAAAGGCTGATGGGAGCCAGACTGGGAAGGAATTTCAATGGCAGACTATTTAGTATTTTATCATAGGATTAACGGGAACCACAGAAGGTGTAATGCCATGCACAGAAGCTTTCCAGAAGAATGCTACTGTAAACAGCTTTTAACATTCTGATTACACAGTATAGTGAACACTCTATTCCATAACAAATCAAAGCAAAACTTTCACAGAAAATCAAGGTATAGCATTCACAACATTACAACTTATATTCACAACAGCTTATCATTAAAATGGCCACATAGTTTTCACCAAAGTGGTCACAATATTTAGAACAAAGAACAATCATCTCAAAGTACAATAGTCAAAGTCTTCCACTCATGGGGCAAAGTCTTAAGTTAACTCAATAAGTATCACAATATAGTCTCAAAGTACAATAGTCAAAGTCTTCCACTCATAGGGCAAAGTCTTCCACTCATAGGGCACTCTTAAGTTAACTCAATCAGTCACTTATTCAGCAAAGTCTTCCACTCATGGGGCAAAGTCTTGATTGACTCAATCAGTCTCTTATTCATCAGTCAATTACTAAGTATCATACACAAAACCCTCCACCCCTAGGTCACTAGTAAACTACAATTTCATCATTACTCAGCACCCAGGGAGAGGTCTTTTCATCTTGACTTGGGGCCTGTTCTCAGAATCCCCGGATCTTCTTCCATGGTCTCAGATTCTACCTGGATTCACCAGACTGTCACCTGGGTTCAATAGCAGACAGCTCCCAGTTTCTTGTCCAGCTCTCTGGGCAGGTCCTGCTCCACACTTAACTTCACAAGGTCTGGTCCATCTCAAATCCTTCACAATTTCTGCTCCCGGGAATTCAAGGCTCAACCAAGCCACAAACAAACAAAGTCTCAGCATCCTAGTCATGCTTCCTCAGTCACCTGGGCTCCGGGCTCCTGGGTCCTGGATCTTGGGTCCTGACTCTTGGCTCCGGGCTCTGGGCTCTGGGCTCTGGGCTCTGGGCTGTGGGCTCTGGGCTCCTGTTCAAAAGAAGCTCCACCACCACAAGTCCTCAGGAAATTCTGGCTCAGTTCTCCATTCTCTCTTCTGTAGCTGCTCTGCCACCAGATGCTGGTCTCAAGAAATTCTGACTGTGCCTCTCTGGGGCTTTTCCTTATATACACACAGCATTAGCTTCCTGTTTCAGCCAACCCCTTCCTGTTATATCAGGAACAGGAGACAGGAGTTCATACTTTCTGTTTCCCCAACAGAGGCTTGAACAGTTACTAAGTGCTAAGTATCTGCTACCTTTGCCAACACAAAAGGATCTTCAAATTCAAATTACATTACCATTACAGAAGGCTCTCAAGATGACCGAGGCAGAGAAGCTTTCCAGGTCTTACTTCTTTGCTGCAGTTAGTAATGACGATAACAGCTATGAAAATGGGCTTTCTATTCAAATCAAATGAGAATGATTTGATCCAAGAAAAATACTTTACCCAGCCTTGGTCTATTAGAGGGTTTGTGATGTCATTTCATACATTCTTACCTCTTGAAAATGGTGGTGTTTTACCATTTGACCAAGTGCGAGATAAAGCATAACCAAGAGGGAGCTTAGTTAAATACTTTTAAAGGGACAATTCCCAGGGCACTCTCTGCTAAAAATCCTTTGATGCCTTAGCATATTATGGAGGTAGCCCTGGGTTCTTGAAGGCCACTCAAGCAGAGTACAAATGTAAATCTTTCCTGGGCCCACCACGATGGAAAGTCTTTGTGTACAGGCCTAACAATGGCCTGTATGTCTGTCATCCAAGGAGCAACCTGGATTCCAAGAGGCTCATCACCAAAGTGACCCCATTCGATCGATCATTCAGCCACAGCAACTTTCAAACAACGTCACTCCTGTAATTCACAGGGGGATTGTGATTTGTATTGGTAGAAACCCCTGAAATCACAGATCCTTGAAATGCCAAACAGTGCATCTCACTGATTTCACTAGACTATTGGCTTCTAAGAATAGTTTCCAAACTTTTCCTCTGCTTCCCAGATCATCTGAACTGAGTTTCCTGTGAAAGTGACAGAGAATTGTAAAGAGCCAAGAACAGGGTTTCAATAGTCAAAAGAAGGGGAGAGAGGAAGACGCCAGAATCCAGATTCAGAGCTAGAAGAGACTGCAGTGGTCATCCCATCTAATTGCCTCATTTCACCGATGAGAAATTTGAGGCTCCTAGAGACTAAGGAACTTGGCTAAGGTTGCTCAAGTGGCAGGCACAGTTGAAATGTCCAAACCTGGGTCCTCTCGACTCCAAATGCAGCAATCTATCCATTGTTCCAC
This sequence comes from Petaurus breviceps papuanus, assembly GCF_028583685.1. Lineage (NCBI taxonomy): Eukaryota > Metazoa > Chordata > Mammalia > Diprotodontia > Petauridae > Petaurus > Petaurus breviceps. The sequence continues at coordinate 21,435 of NW_027187313.1, read as the reverse complement.
ACTCACTGCCTTCCATCCCACTACATTCCTGTCCTACTCATTTCAATTCATTGAAGTAGTCAATAACTCTTTGTTGAGTATCTGCAATACACAAAAGTCTGCTGTGTGCTGTGGGGGACCAAAATAAGTATGTGATTTCTGCCTTCTAGGAGCTTACAAACCAATTGGTGAAAGAAGACATGTACATAAAAGAAATATCAGTTCAAAGAAGACTATAAGCACATTATCAGTGGTATTGGCATTAAATACTATTGTTCAGGAATTCAGCAGAAAACTAGATGTCTTATGACTGGGGTAACCAAGGAGGGTTTCATGGGAGAGCTAGGGTTTTAATTGAGCTTTGGAAAAGCTTTTTTTTTAGGGGCAGCTAGGTAGCACAATGGATAGAGTGCCAGGCCTGGAGTCTGGAAGACCTGAGTTCAAATATTACCTCAGATACATACTACCTATGTGACTCTGGACAAATCACTTAACCATGTTTGCCTCAGGCTCCTCATCTGTAAAATAATCTGGAGAAGGAACCGGCGAACCACTCCAGTATCTCTGCTAAGAAAACCCCGAATGGGGTAACAAAAAGAAGCTCTACAACTTTGTGTCTAGTGAAACATTGTCTGATAGTGACCAGCAGTGACCATGGGATCAGCAAAACACCATCAGACGGTAATCGCAAGAGACCATCAGTGAGTAATGGCCAGCAGAGACTATACACCATAGCTACATGCCTAACAGAGACTTTATACCCCAGCAGAAAGTGCATGTTAACATCACCAGAAGATACTGGTGTGCCCATACCACTGGAAGTGTGAGTACACATATACCCTGACCATTCATGTTCCCTACATGCATTACTTTCCACACATGTACCCTGATCACATGTGTTCCTCCTATATGTGCCCTAGGTGGACCCATTCTTTCCACTGATGGCAGGAGGATATGACTCATGCTTATGAGGAAAGTGTTTTATTTCCAATTTTACTGCTACAATATTTCATTAAATACCCTTTCTTGTGAATTACGTTTGTCTTCTGGCTAACTAGAAAAGACAGCAGTGGGAGCTCATGAGCTATGGTTTAAAGGAAATACAGTTGGCACAGTAGATAGAACTCTGGGAGAGGAGTCAGGAAAACCTGAGTTCAAATCCAGTTTCAGATACTTACTAGCTGTGTGACCCTGGGCAAGTCACTTAACCTCTTTGCATCAGTTTCCTTGTCTGTAAAGTGGGGATAATAATAGCACCTTCCTCCCAGGGTTGTTGTGAAGATCATGAGACAATCATGTCTCTAATAAAGCACTTAACACAGTACACACTATATAAATGTTAGCTATTAAGTGTTATTATTGATGACACACATTGTGTGTTAGTGGCAGTGGGGTATCCCCCTCACCCCAGGTACTTCAAATGTATATCTAAATTCTTAGTTATCCTACTATCTTATTTTTATTTCTCAGACCTACTCCTTTATATTGATTGAAGAAACTGGAAATGTTTAGTCTGGGGAAAAAAAGAAAAAATTCAAGAGTCTTGAAGTACTTGGAGGGCTTACATATGGAAGAAATCATCAGACTGGGTTGGTCTGGCTTAAGTGGGCAGAACAAGTAGCAGTGAATGAAAGTTTCAAAGAGGTCAATTTCTGCTTGATCTAAGAAAAAACAATCTGCCTTGTGATTAAAGTTATTAAAAAATGGAGTGGGCTACCTTGGGAGTGGTAGCGGGTCACCCCTCCCTGGACATCTTCAGACTTAGGCGAAGAGATGACCATTTGCTGAGGATAGAAGAGGTAGGTTTTATTCAGGTAGCAGCTGGATCCCTTGGCCACTGCGGTCTCTTCCAACCCTTTAGTTTGGTGATTTTTTTTTACTAGGTCCCCCTTGGCTCTAGTCTAGTGATTTCTATCCCATCCACTCTTATCATATAATATAATAATCCATTTTGTGGTTCACAGACTGTTCTTTCTAGCATTGTCTTCCTGACTGACTTCTACACATCAATTATATGCTTCAAGCTACTGCTGAATCTCTTAGACCCTTCCATAAAAAATCTATGAAGCCAAGGTTACTGTAAAAATAGTTTTGCTTTTTATTTAAATTCTTGCATTTCTCTCCTGTGGCACCTTTTTGTCACTTCACTTCTTTACCTTCCTTCAGACCAGAAATAGCCACTGCGATAGCCACCTGGTATGCTGACCACATAGTGCGATAGCCACCCAGTATGATAATAGCCACTATGGGGAGCTAACCCTCATTTTAAAAAGGGAGATGGGAAAGCCCATTTCAGGAAAACTGAGAAAGATCAGTTTTGGGGGTTGGAGATGGGGCAGGCAATCAACCAACATATTTATCTATTGAGTACCTACTATGTACTCGGCTAGGTGGTGGGAATACAAATGCAAAAGTGAAATTATGCCTGCTCTCTAGAAGCTTACATTCTCAATGGGGGTGGTAGAGGGAGAGAAACAGCATGCAAATATGTAGGCACATATAAGACACTGGCAGAAGAGATAAAAAGTCATGGAGTTGTGGGTGGAATAGGTTCTCTATCTGTTCAGAGGACCAAGAAAGGTCTCAAGCAGAAGAGAGTGATTGAATTGAGCCTTGAAGAAAACCAGGGAGTACAAGGGATGGAGGTAAAGAGGGAGTGTATTCCAGACGTGTGGGGCAGTCCATGCAAAGGCACAGAGATGGGAACAATGAACAGTGAGGAGGCCATCTTGACTGGAACACAGACTATGAAGGGGAGTAACATGTAATCATGTTGGAAAGGTCTGATGGTGGCAGACTGTGAAGAACTTTCAATACCAAACAGAAGATCTTATATTTGAACCTAGAGGTATAGGAAGACACTGGAATTTATTGAGTAGGAGAGTGACATGATCAGATCTGTGCTTTAGGGAAAACATTTTGGTGGCTCTGTGGAGGACAGATTAGACCTGAGAGATGCTTGAGTCAGGAGTCTTGGAGAGAGGTACTGAGAGCTTTAATTAGGGTGAGTGCTAGGTGACAGATGTAGAAGGAAAAACAACAGGACTTTGCACAGAATGGATATGTGGGGCATGTGGAAGCAAGGCTTGGAATGACCATGAGGTTGTGGCCCCAGGTGACTGGAAGGATGGTGGTGCCCTTAATAGCAATAGGAAAGTTTGGAAGAAGGAAGAATTTGGGAGAAAAGACAATGAATTCCATTTTGGACATGTTGAGTTTAAGATTCAAATGGAACATCCAGTTTGAAATGTGCAACAAGCAGTTGTTTAATGTGGAACTGGAGCTCAGAAGAGATATTAAATATATGGATCAGGGAATCATCTTCATAGAGATGACCACTAAACCCATAGATCCCATAAGGTCACCAACTGAGAGAGTATAGATAAAAAAGAGAAGAGGTCCCAGGACAGAGTCTTGGGGTATACTCACAGCTAAGGGTCCCAGCGTGAATGTGATCCAGCAAAGATGGCTGAAAAAGAATGCTCAGATAGGTAGAAGAACCCAGAAAGAGCAGTCACCAATGCCCAGAGAGGAGAGAGAAGGTGGTCAGCAATGTCAATTAAAGCAGAAAGGTCAAGAAGGGAAGAAGCTATTAGGTACATGATGATGCTGAAATGAGTTCCCTAGAACTCTGTCCACCTGGCTGGTGAAGATCTCAATTTTTTCCTCATTTCCTCTGATCTTGTGGTCATTTTCAAAGTCCCTAGCTCATTGATCAGACTGCCTAACCAGAGACAGTTGGGTTGTATCAGTGGGTCTTTGAGCATTCCCATCCTGGCAGATCCTTAAGGTTTGAGAATAGCAGGAGGGAAAAGGAGATCATTTCTGCTGTGACTTTGTACTAGGAGCTCTGATGACTCCTCCGCCCACCTCAGCCAGGATGTTATCCTAAGCCCCCGTGAATCACTGCTCGAGGACTTACTATTCACAGTGTTCTAGCTGACAGTGACATGTGTTTAAATCCAAACACAGCTTCCTCTCTTCAGATGCCCCACACCCTGCATGTATCATCGACAATCCTGGTCAACAATTCCAGTAACTCCTTGCGTGGTCATGATAAGGGTTGTGCTGTTTGAAGAACAAAATCAGAGAGAAAAGATTAATGTATGTAAACAGAGAATGAAGAATCACACCTGTCTGCAAAGGAGGAACTCCTAATGGTTTCCTGAATGGGTAAATGATGGCTTATAAGAAGCTTTTTAAAAGCTTTCATGGGACTACAGGATCTAAGTCTGCTTTAAGGGAAGATTATTAATGGGGCCTGGACACTCCTTGGTGTTTGCTATAGCCACAAGTTTAATAGAAAGTATTAGGCCTTAGAAGAGCAGTGAGCTAGAGACAGTTTTAAAGAGAGAAGTATTTCTGTGTTTACTGTTCTCTTTTTTTAAACATGCAAAATACGGTTTCGAGGGATGGGAATGATCTCTTCATTTTGTGTCTTATCCCAGTGGGTGTAAAGGGTCAAACGACTTCTTTCTTTTCTCCTCCCATCCCCTTCCCCGCCTAGCCTGAACAGCCTCAGAGAGATTTCATCACACCCCAACTGCCGCTTGAGGGCAGCCAAAAGCTTCTTTCCATTCCTATTTCTGTTCTTCCAGTTTTTCTTTTCAGTTCTCAAATGGAACTCGTGTCTCAGGTCCTGGTCCTCCTTGTAATAGGAGGGGTGGGGTCTACTCACAGAGGACAGAAGATGGAGAAGCTACAGACTGACTGGGTTGGAAATAGCTATACTGTGGAAGAATATGGCATGAATTTTATTTATAAGGAAGGTTAGGTTTGAATAGATGAAAATAAGAATCATAATAATAATAAAATAATAATTCAGAGCTAGAAAGGACCCTGGGTACCACCTAGTCCAAAACCTTTATTTTACTGAAAAGGGAACAGTGGTCCATAGAGGACTTAGTAAGAGACAGTAAGAGGCTCAACCAGAATTTGAACACATAACCTCTGATTCTGAATCCAATGGTCTTTCCACTATGCCATGCTGCAAATTGAGGGAATGAGCCCATGAAGAAGGAGCCACATTTCTGACCCTGTGCCTTTTCTAAGAAATAGTCTCCCTCTTCCTATGTAAGGTAAGATCACAATCTTATTTCATAGTTTAATATAAATCCCCTTAAACATGGATAAAAAACAGCTTGCCTAGTTCCACTTGCCATGCTCCACTCAACAAGGCAGTTTAATTAATGGGCAAACAGCCCAATGATGGCATTCTCCTTCATAGTATCACTAACGAGGGATGATCCATCTTTGCAAATAGCTAGTTGGCCCATCTCTTTGGATGCATTTCAGAAAAAGGACTCAGTGTCATATGGTTCCTGGAAAGTGATTGTTTTGCAGGGCTGTAGCTCCCAGGGAGCCTCCTCAGAAAGAAGAGCTTCCAATGACCCATTGTGCAGCCAGGATACCAAGAGTGATGGGCTGTCTAAGGTGTACCGGGATGGGTGTAGGGATGGGAATATACTCCAATCGAGAAAAAGTGCAATAGCATTAATATAACTGTAAGTGGTTCCTGTTCCCCCTGAAGTAGTCATTTCATCCATCCATCCTTCCTTCCTTCCATCCATCCATCTTTCCATTTATTTATTAACAAGGATTTATCAAGTACTTACTGATTGTTCTATCCACACTGTGTCAGGTACTTGGGGCAATCAGTTGAGGAGAATACAAAAGAAACATAATTTTTTTCTCTCGGGTCTATGAGAAGCTTATTATCTAGTTGGGGAGGTCATACATAATGCATAAAAGGGGAACAATTCAAAGCTATCTACATCTCAGTTTCCCTTCACGTCTATGTGCCAAGGGGGGACTGGGGGAAGAAGGGGTAAAATACTCCTTTGGTCTGAAACACAGAGAGACAAGAGCACCCAGCCAGCTTTGAGATTTTTGGGTATTGCCTAGGGAGATTCCCACCACCTTTATCTCTAGTTCTTTAGGGAAGTCAAGGCCAAATTTGAACCTTCACTGTATTTAGCTTGGTTCCCCCGTCACCACAGCTGTTGAGTCCATCTACCTGTCCACCTTCCATCCTCATAAAATGGCAGAAAAGTGCTTCTAGTTGACATATTTCAAGAAGCCTGGGTCAACCCATTTATTGGGAAATAGCCACTGTTTTCTAAGGACCACGGGACCTATCCATCCTCCCCACAGTGGAACCCAACTACATCTATTGTCTAAGTAAATATGAGTTCCTTGAGAACAAGGACTATCTCACTTTTATGTTTTCTCCCCCATGTTCCTAATAATTCGATCCCACCCACCTAGCAGGAGCCAGCGAGGCTCTCTGCATATGCTGCGGGCTTGGTGATGGAGGGGATGGGGAGAAGGGCAGAGGGTGATAGAATACGACTGTCTGTCTTTTTCTGTCTAGCTAATGAGGCAGTTCTGGTAGAAAGGCCAACAACTGTCCCTTTTCCCCTCTTGTGAGGGAGTAGCTCATTTCTCTCCTGATTCTCCCGGTCTCTCCCCTCACCACCTGCCCCCCACCATGCATGTCTTCATCTCTGTGTGTGGTTCCCCAAACACCTTCATTCCTACATAATGCAGAATCAGAGATGCTCACAGTCATGCTAGGATTACAGCAGACAGAAGCAGCAAGATTAAGGAGAGAGTGCCAAGGGTACACTAGGTTGTTCTCATAGCTGGCTAACTCTCCTACTCCCTGGCTGCACCAAAAATAACCTACCAGCCTGAAGGGCCAATCAGAACACAGATAATCCATCTTGTGTCTGGGACCGCACATAGGGTTCTCAGGCTGCAAAGGATTGAGCCCACAGCAAATGGCTGTGAAGGAGCAGACATCCCGGGCTCTAAAAGGCACAGCCACAAACAACTATCTGTGTGACCTTGAACAGATTGCTTCTTCTCTCTGGGCTTCCGTTAAATCATCTCTAAAACGGAATGGGTTGGGGTAGCTTGGTGGCGCAGTGAATAGAGCACCGCCCTGGAGTTGGGAGGACTGAGTTCAAATCCAACCTCAGATACTTAACACACACACACAAAACTAGCCATGTGACCTTGGACAAGTCACTTAACCCCAATTGCCCTACCTTCCCCCCTCCAAAAAGCAAAACAAACAAACAAACAAAAAAACCAGAATGGGTTGAACTTAATCTCCCAGAAGCTTCCCAGATCTTAAATCCAATGATCCTATGGAATCCCATAGAATGTTAAAGCTAGAAAGGAACCCACTCACCACCATTTTACAATTGAAGAAATTGAGGTGAAGAGAAGGGAAGTCCCAAGTCACTAAGGTACTAACAGAGCTTGGGTAGATTCTATGTAGTAACACAAGAGGGAAAAATCACAATAGCCACAAACCAGCATTGCTTCCTGGGGGTCACCTGCACCCAACTCCCCACCTCCATCCAGCCAAAAACTTATTCAGAGGGAAAAAAATAAGTCCAGCCACTTGAAGGAAACCATGTCTCTCATGCAAGGAGATAGCTGTCAAAAAACAAGCCCAGCCTCCTCACACAAGACACACAACAGAGCCAGTTGTCAAAACAGCAAGGCACAGGGAGAGTGAATGTCCAGGGGATGGTGGGGAAATGGGATACAGCTGGGAGGAGGGATTCAGCAGCTGATACTTAAGTCACAATTACAAGGAGCCAGCAAATCTTGGGCGGGGTAGGGGGTGCCACACTGGCCCTGGTGCTGATGGTCTGAGTTGGCCACTTTTCTCTGTGCAAGGCAGGTTAATGTTGAATGAAAGCAGGGGAACTCCACATTGAGAAACTACGAGGCCTCAGACAAGGCCAAGAAGCTTCTCAAACACAGAGTGGAGAGACTCACTATTTTTTGTACATTTCCATGGGTCACTCTAACCTCCTGGGAAATCTTCTGTTTGGATTTCAGTCCTCTTCTCTCTCAACTTTGCTTCGGAGTTTCTCATGGCTTCCATAATCATTTTGCAGATGACTCCTGGATCTAATTACACAAGGCTTCAGGGATGGGAAACCTGCAGCCTTGAGGTCACATGTGGCCTTCTAGGTCCTCAAGTGTGGCCCTCTGAATCAGTTGAGGACCTATAGGGCCAGATGTGACCTCGAGACTGCAGGCTCCCCACCCCTGGAACTCCCTTGTGAGCTTTAATTCTTCATCAATCTCTTCTTACACATTTTCACCTGAATGTCCTGAAAGCATCTTAAACCCAATATGTCCAAAACAGAAGTTATTATTTATTTTTCCCAAACCCCCTCCTCTTCCTAACTTCCCTGATTCTGCCAAGGAAACTAAACTGCCCTGAACTGATCCCAAACTCTCCCCCAACTCTCCCTGCAATATCCTGTTAGTTGCCAAGCCTTATTGATTTTATATCTACAATGTCTTCAAATTCATGCCCTTCTTTCCACTCACACAGTTACCATTGTAGTTCAGGCCATAATCACCTCTCATTTGGACTATTATAATAGTCTCCTAGTCCTTCCCATCTTCAATTCATCTTCCACACAGCTGCCAAAGTGATATTCCTAGAATAAACATCTAACCAGGATACTCCTTTGCTCAAGGACTCTGGGCTGCCTATTGACCCAAAAGTAAAACAGATTCCTCTTTGGGGCATTTAAAGTCTCTCACAATCTGCCTACAGCCTCCTTTCCCAGATTTATCACACATTAGTTCTTCTTCATGCAATAGGACTGGTTTTTTCATTCTTTTTCATAAACAACATTCTATGTCTCACCTCCAAGCCTTTGTACAGGCTCTCTGTCATGCTGAGAATGTGCCTCTTCTTCATCCCCACCTCGAATCCCCAGTTGCCTCAAAGTTTATCTCAAGTGAGACTTTCTATGGGAGGATTTTGCTGATCCCCCACTTGCTACTGCCTCCCTGACCCCCTGAAGTCATCTTGCATTTACTTTGAGTATATTTTGCATTTCCTCATCTGTGTATATTATCACCCACCTACCCAACCACACACACAGATATAACTTTCCCAGTAGAATATAAACTCTTTGAAAACAGGAATTATTCCCCAGGACCTACTACAATTCTTGGCACATAGTAGGTGCTTAATAAATGCTCACTGATGGATAGCTTCAGTCCAGAGAACTGTAGCATCCTGGGAGAAAAGGAATTCTTTTGAAACTGAAATGTATGTGTCTTTTTCTACCTAAGGGAAGTAAGAGGAACTCAATCTTATAATAATGAGAGGAAGTCACCACTGATGAAATCTGGCTCCAGACTTAAGCTAAGTGCATTTTTATCTGAGAGATCAGGTTTGAGGCGTCCTTTGTTTTTTCTACTCACATATGACAGGAAAGAATTAAAAACTCTAACAAGGCATTCAAAGAAGGGAGATCATGGATTAGAATAAAAACAGGGGCTTTGGAGAAGAAGTGGGACTTTACCTGGGCCTTAATATTTAAATATTATCATATTTAGGTAGGTATAGGGATGGACATCCCGGGCAAGAGAAAGAACATGAGAAAAAAATCTCACAGTGGCCTCCTGGCCATAAAAGGATTTGGTCAAAACCTGTACTAAGCATGGCTGGCTGTCATTTTTACTGCTGGCTCTGAGCTCTTGCTTTGGCTCCCAGTAATCCTGAATAAGCATCCCCACCCCATTCCTTTCTGATCTTTGACCCCTGTATAGTTAGCTCCGTTTACTCCTGCTTTTCTCTCTATCTTGGTATGACACCCATACTCTCTGGTTTGAACCTTGGCCCAGGCTCCGACCATTGACTTCTTTCTCTTTATTTCCCCTGAAAGACAAAGCTACCTTCTATCTGCTAATGATTAACCCTCATATGGCAGCTGCTGACTGCCTAAATATGATTCTGAAGCAGAAACTGGCAGAATCTGAGTTGTCATAGACACGAAGGCCATTTGTACCAGCCCTTACCCAAACAGGAGTTCTTCTGTAGCACTGCTGATAAGTGGGCATCCAGCCTCTGCCAGAAAACCCCCAGGGAAGGGAAACCCACTATTTCCTGAGGTAACTCAGTCCCTTTAAGATAGCTCTAATTGTTGGGGAGCTAAAATTTGCCCCTCTATGATTTCCACTTTTTTCCTTTTTGTTAGAGACACCAGGCAGAACAAATCTATTTCTGCTTCCATGAACAGCATTTTAGATATTTGCAGACAGCTATCATGTCCCCCACAAATCCCTCCAACCTAAATATCTCCATTTTTTTCAACTGATTCTCCAACCTCTCATCATCCTGGTTGACCTCCTTTGGATATCCTGGGTCATCAATGGCCTTCTTCATTGTGTAACCTAGAGCTGAACGTAATCCTTTAAAAGTTGGCAGACAAGGGTACAAAAGGGCTACCACCTCTCTGATTCCAGCACCAGAACCTACCTACCTACCTTTAGAGACGGAAAGGACTTCAGAACAGGGACACACACTCCTCTTAACCACGGGTAGATTTCAGAGGGTCCATGAACTTGGATGGGAAAAAAATACCTCTCTATATACCTCTCTATTTAAATATATTTCATTTCCATTGTAATCCTATGTGTGTTATTTTATACATTTATACATTTAAATGTTCTAAGGAGTACATGATGCAAAAAAAAAGTTAAGAATCTCCACCTTAGAGGTCATGGAGTCTAACTCCTTTATTTCAAAGAGGAGAAAAATGGAGGCTAGGAGGAATTAAGTTATTTACCTAGAATCACATAGTTAATAAGTGTCCAGATTTTATCCCTTACACCACAATGCTTCTCCTAATGGTTAGAATCATATTGTCTTTCCTAGCTGCAGTCAGTCATACATTGGCTCATGAAAGCCAACAAAGAAAGGGGGGAGGAGGGGAAAGGAAGAAGACAAGGACAGAGAGGGAAGGAGGAAGACAGAAAGGGGGGGGGGTTGGGGGGGGGGGAAAGAAAAAGGAGACAGAAAGAGGGGGGAGGAAGGGGGGGGGGGGGGGGAAGGGGGAGAAAGAAGGAAGAAAAGAAAGAGGGTGGGAGAAGAAAGAGAGACAGAGTCAGAGAGAGAATAGATAAATTATCCTGGAGTAAAGGGACAGTGAGGAGATTAGGTCCTTGTCCTCATTTTATAGGGGTTACCAAGAGGTTAATTAAAACAACTTGTCAAAAGTTATACAGCAATTCAGTGATGGAACTTCAGGCCTTCTGAGAGGGCTGAATTGAATGATGCCACCACTAAAAGCATCAGTTTCTGAGCATTTCAGATGAAAGGTGGTCAGTGGTCTTTCTATAACTAGTAATTGCCTCCCCTGCTGCCCACCAAGATAATATTTTAAAACTGCACTTTGCTATAAATGAGATTAAGAAAAAAAAAACACGATAAGAGATCTATGTCCAGGGCACAAAATTCCTAATTTCAGGAAAAAAAAACAAAACAGAAACAAGCTGGTAAATGTCCCTGCTTGCCTCAAAGTGAGGATAAATTGATGACCTTGCATTGGGTTTTCCACCTTCTTAGAAAGCCCTATCCAAATTTTTGAGTCAGGAGGTCTCCAACTCAAATTGCATATTTATTTTCAGTTAACTGCACTCATTTATTGTTCATTCATTTCAGCTCAACAAAAGTTTATGAAGACCTTCTATGCTTTAAACAATGTACTAGCCACAGTGGGTACAGAGACAAAAACAGAACACTCCCTGTCCCCAAGGAGTTTATAGTTTCCTTGGGGAAAACAACATGTGCACATATAAATAAATACAATTATTCCAAAAGAATTCTTTTGGGAGTAGACGAAAGGCCTTGTGTAGAAAGTAGCACTGGGGCAGAATCTTGAGTTCAGTTAAGGGAAAGGAGAGATTACTATTCCCATTTTACAGATCAAAACATTGATTGACATGCAAAAAGGTAAAGTGAATTGTCAACGGTTACACTGTCACCTTTTTTGGGAGGAGAGGTCTAAACCACAGGGTGGTGCTAAGTCTTGGGAGCCTGTGTAGGACTGCATGAGAATGAAGGACTCACCACAATAATGGGGCTGCCCCAATAGCAACCCAAAATTCAGTTCCCTCTTGGAGAGGAGCTGAGGGGTAATTTGAGTGCTTTATGCTCCTATGTTTGTTCATGGGCTCTTGAAAGTCCTTAATGGGGTGAAAAAAAGGGTGGTCCTGTATCTGATAACCATATTATATGTTGAGATTCTGTGAATGATTTAGAAATCTGCCACCTGCATTTGAGATGACCTAGAACACAGGTGTCAAACTCACTGCTGAACCATTGCTGCCTGCAAAACTCAAAATGGAAAACAAATACTTAACAAAATAAATAAAATATAATACAACATAGATAATGTTAACTTCTGGTTTTCTAAGTCAATTGAAGCTTTCAGGAATCCCTTTTTATTTGAGTTTGACACTGTTGTCCTAGACACAAGCTATATCTAAATTTTATTTTGTAGACTTTTCCAGGTGGGGGCAATGATCTAAAGGAAGAAAGAGAGCCCTTTGGGGTTTAGCCCCAGTACTGGACACATCCCATATGAACTCAGATTAGTCTTTGGGGGCCTTGGGGCACAGACTATGTTTGGAGAGCCAAAGGACAAGACTAGGTTAAGAGCACAGATTTCCCCTTCCCACTTGCTTCGCATTTTTACTATCCAAATCTCAAAGACTTATTCATTGAATTACATATTCATCTGAACACCCAGACAAAGGACTGCATGATATAGCTTGGGAAATTGCCAACAGTCCCTTGTGTCCAGGGTAAGGTTGGGGGGCGGGGGGAGGGCGCTCTCCAACTTGAGGTTTCTCTGCACTAGGGTATTCATGGGTTGGTTTTGGGTTTTTTTCTCTCTTAAGGAGAAACTTTACGATGGGCTTGCCTATTCCTGCTTTTCAGGAGAGAAGACTCCTGAGAGAAGTGTGGAGAGGCTCTGATCTCTGGCAAGGAGGCAAGGGTACTTTGCAGAGGAGTCAAATACCTAGCTATAATTAACTGCTTTATCAGCTGCCCTGGAAACCTATCATTGAGGATTGCTAGAACGAGAAAACTTGGGTTTCCCAGCTGAGACTGTTTGGAACCTGGTCTCTGGGGTTTCCATAACTGAAACTATCATTAAACATTCCTACCACAAAAGGGGGTCATTAGGTGCTCAAGGCCATTCCATTTAAATGCCTGCTTATTTTTGTTGTGGGTCTTGACAAAGATTCGTGTCCTTGGGCAGAAGAGCAGCAGGCTGTGGCATTTCTGAGATTTAACCTTGGGTTCCAGCGGACATTGATGAGAGAACTACAATAAGGGCTGGAATCATGGGCTGCCCAAAGATTCCTCCCCACCCTTAATTTGCCAGTTAACAATGGCCAAGGGGCAGGGGTAGCTGTAGGCAGAATTATGGAGTAGACAGAGTTTACCTTTCTTCCTTTCCTTCCAAAGTTCTCCTGCCTTGGGCTTATTCTCCCTCTTCATCCCACCTCACACTCCTAGCCCCCCAACTCCACAGAGACACAGACAACACTGAGATGCCTAGCCTGTGTCACCGCCCTAGGTACATAGTCTGTTAAGGATGGAAAGGACCCTAGAGGGAGGATCCTTAATCTTTTTTGTGCCATGGCCCCCCTTGGCAGTCTGGTGAAGTCTTTGAGCACCTCAGAATCATGTTCTTAAATGCATAAAATGAAATACTGAATTAAAAAAAAAAACAAAGGTTAGTGAAAATAAATGGGCAATTTATTTTTCCCCATCCAAGTTCAGAGACCTCCTGAAATCTGTCCCTGTGGACCCCAGGTTAAGACCCTCTGCTGTAGAGCTTGTAAATGTAATGCAAAGAGGGCTGGGTTTGGAGTCAGAACCTGAGTTCAAATCCCATCTCAGCCACCTGTTACCTGTATGAGTTTGGGCAAGTCATTTTGCCTCAGTTTCCTCATCTGTAAAATGAGGGGGTTAGAGACTAGGTGATATGTAGATCCTCTTCCAGCTCTAGATACATGGTCCTATGGTCAATTTACTGATGAGGTCAATTTATTGAACCTAAAAAGAGAAGTGAATTGTCCAAGCGAGTTAAAGGCAGAGCAGGGATTCCAACCCAGGCTTCCCATGTTCCACCACAACTCACTGTCATAATGAAATTGGTGTTATTATTAATATATTGGCACTAACATGAAAGAACATGGTGAAGCAAATGGAAGCCTGCCTTCAGAGCCAGGTCCTACCATCACACACACTGACTGTATGGAACAGTCAAGTGGCTTGATCATGAACATTCCCTAAGACTATTAGTTGAGGAGTAAGTGCTGGTCTGCACCGGTAGAGAGAGTTTCTTTGTTAGGAGCTACCATAACAAAGAAATCACAGATCTAGTCCAAAGAAAAGTGGGTTGCCACATCTACCCTATTGACTGATATCAAGCTGGTGGTCTACTACACACCCCTCACACCTGATCTTTTTTCAGGTATATGGTTTATCTAACCTTACTTCTCCTGTCTTGTGCTTGTAAAACCGATTTTTTAACCCAAGAGTTTAACACTTATCTGTATTCAATTTCATTTTAATAGTTGAATATACAAGCAATACTTTATAGTATTATAGTACTTAATGAGGCCTGCCCATGGCATGACTACCAGAGTATGTAAATTATTTCAGGATACAGTCCAGAAAGTGGGGGATGAGGAGGAAGAAATAGTTATTAGATTAAAGCTACAGTAGGAGCTCCCTTTGGCTTCCATGTCATGCTCAAAAGGCTACTTCTTGGAACAACCATATAAGCATATTAATTTGAGGAAATGTGCTGCCTACATCACCCAGTTCCAGATTCTAAGGTCACTCAGTTATTTGTATATATCACAATCCTGATCACTATCATTCTGATGGACTGGGAGCTTTCAGAGGGCTGACAATGTCTTATTCAAACTTTATGCCTTCCTTAATACCAACAGGATGACCCAGGCACAGTAAGTATTTAGTGAATGTTTGTTGAGTTGAGATGAACTGACTTGTTCAATTGAATCCTCCCTTTCCCAAGGTCACATTTATTGACATCTATCATTATCACTATCGTCAGCACTTGACAAGCCATGTCCTTACTGTACCAGGCAAATAAAGAGGTTTTTATCCCACTGGTATTATGAACCCAATGGTATGGTCATCCCTTGGGGTCTGCATTATCCAAATCACCTCCAGATACTTGAATATAATTTCCCTCCACACACATCCTTTGGATTATTTGTAATTCTTATTCTTCAAAGATTATGGTGCTCCACGATCAATAACCATAATAGCATTAATAGGAGAATAGACTTTATATTATTAAAGATAAGGTCTTTTGTAGTAGCATACAGTCTGGAATTACTGAAAATACCTCACCATTTCCCAAATGCAATTAAGCACATTTTCAACCCTCTACTCAATTCTGGACTTAGCTCATTATCCATCTGTAATACTAATGCAAGATATTTACATTGTTGAACTAAGTTAAGGGGCTGCACAGTCATGGTCTAGACTTTATGCATATCTCATCTTCTTATTTATGTCAGTAGGAAAAGAGAGATCAATTTCTTCTTCACTACAGGATTTCACTTTGTAGTTCCTGGGCCTGAGGCTATTTGTACAATGTGCCTTGCAACCAGGAGTATTTGGAGACTCTAGCCATTGAGGTTGTTTTTATTTGAAGTCTTACATCTTTCATTAGCATATGTCTTGTTTTTCACCTCACTTGATGTCAATACTCAGTGAGCAAATTATTGAACAAATTTATTACATTTCCATGGTCTCATCTGTAAAAGATGTAGAATTTTAACGTATATTTTAAACGTAGTTTGAGGAGAGCCTTCAAGGCTACATTTTGTTGTACTGAGTCGAATGCCTTTAAAAAATTAATAAACTATATACATAAAGAGATCTTATGTTTTCTTACCCTCCTTTGTCACTTTCATGGCCATACACATATAGTCTATTTTAGAAAATCTGTGAAAGCATGCCTATTTTCTTTTTTTCATGTTTTCATCAAGGATAGCATCCTTGATGAATAGACCATTGAATGCACATATGAATAGACCATTATTCTAAAGATTTTATAGAGCTGGAAAAGCAAGTAAACATGTCAACAGTTGCTGATTCCATTTTGATTGACCTTTTTTGTTTTAATAGAGACAGTCTGCCTTTTTTTTCCATTCCAAGGGAATCTTCCCTTCTTTGGATGCCTTGAAAATCAAACCCTGTGTGCTTTTAAAACTGTATTCCCTTCAGATGATATTTCCTCTCTGTGTATTTCATCAGGTCCAATTACTTTTCTTGACTTCATCTTATTAAGTCTAATTTCTCCTTCATCCCATATTGTACTGAATACCATAATGGTAGAATTAAGACAGTGGTTCCATTATCATCGCTGAAAAAATAAATCATTATAAAAATGCCCATAACATGCACTAATTCACATCTGTTTATTGTTCTTCTTTCAATTTTATCTGCAAATACCATTGGCATAATCTGGTTCAGCAGGATCTCATATCCAGCTCTCTAAGGTCCCTTTTTGTCCTCAACGACTTTTCATTGCTTTGTGAGGCAATAATACAAGTCATCTTCTGCTATCTTCCTTTATAATGTTTTGCAAGTCAGTCTGTACCCTAAACTAATAACAACTTTGGTTCTCATGTTTATTCGGTTTGTGTTTTCTGGTTGAGGTGGTTTCAGGATTCTTTCGGTGTCCTAATCACAGAAACCACTCTGCATCTTTTGTTGTTGTTTTTCAATCATTTCAGTCATACCCAACTCTTCATGACCCCATTTGGGGTTTTCTTAGCAAAGATATTGGAGTGGTTTGCCATTTCCTTCTCCAACTTATTTTACAGATGAAAAAACTGAGGCATATAGGGTTAAGTGACTTGCCTAGGGTCACACAGTTAAAAACTGAGGCATACACAGGGTTAAGTGACTTGCCCAGGGCCACACAGTTAGCGTCTGAGGCTGTATTTGAACTCAGGGAGATGAGTCTTCCTGACTCCAGGCCTGGCACTCTATTCACTATGGCGCCACTCATCTGTCCTTTGCATCTTTTAGAGTTCTCTAAGAAATGCTGATAAAGTCAACACTTTTGTCTCCCATATTTTGAGTTGATGGCTAATTTAAATGGGTCAATTCAAAGCTTCTGTAACAGTACCTCTCATGTTCAAGCTTCCTTCTAGTTTTAGTATTTAATTTGACCTTAGCTCTAACTAGTCAATGGTCTAACTGCACACACTGCTGATTTTGAATTGACTGCTTCATCTATAACTAGCCCTGTCATGTCTGTTAAAATACAATTTCTTTTTTTAAAATGATGTTCAGTGCTCTCCAAATCTAGCCCCTTCTAACTACAAACACACCAGGTTCTCTTCCTTCTTAAAAGACCTTAACTTGATCCTATCATCCTCAAATTATCATTCTATTGTTCTCTTCTCTTGGGCAGCTAAAACCCTAGAAAAATATGCTCATACTCCTAGCCTCCACTTTCTATCCTCTCACTTTTCAACCACATACGATGTGACTTCTGCCTTCACCACTCAACTGAAATTACTCTCTCCAAAGTTCCTATCAATATCTTTTAATCTGATGACTTTTTCTAAATCCTAATCCATCTTGGCATCTTTGTGATATCTGACACTGTTGGCCACCTTCTCCTCCACAATCAATCCTTTCATCTCCTGGGGTTTTTGTGATACTGCTGTCTCAGGGTTCTCCTATCTGACCTTTCCTCACTTTATTTTGCTAGATTAACATCCATGTGCTGTCCCCTAATGATGGGTATCCTCCAAGGGTCCTCTTCTCTCTCAACACTCTTGTTGATTTCATTAGCTTCCACGGGCTTAATTATGATCTCCATGCAAAAGACTTCAAAATCTATACATCTAGCCTTAATATCACTCCTTAGCTCCAGTTCCACATCACCAAGCACCTGTCAAATATCTCTCCCAGTCATCAGTCAATAAGTATTTGTTAGCTGTCTACTATGCATCGGGTATTGTGGGAGTACCAAAAAAGGCAAAAGACAGCCTGTGCTTTCAAGGTGCTCACACAGTCTAATGGAGGAGACAATATGCAAGCAACTGTGTATATATAGCAGGATATGTATATATAGCTATATAGCTGTGTATATATAGCAGGATATGTATATATAGCTGTGTATAACTAACAGGGGAAAGACACTAGAATTAAGCAAGGTTGGGAAAGACTTTCTGTAGAAAATAGGACTTTATCTAGGACTTAATGAAAGCCAAGGAAGCCAGGAGGCAGAGATGAGGAAGGAGAACAGCTTTACCTAGCCCCTTTGTTTCTGCCCCTAGGCTTGTTTACATGCCAGCAGGTGTCAATAAACAGTTTTTTATTGTGCCAGGATCTATGCTAAGCTTTGAAGATATAAAAGAAGGCAAAAGATTGTTCTTGCTCTCAAGGAGCTCACAACCTAATGGGAGGGACAACAGGAAAATAAATGCATACAAACAAGCTATATAGGGTGAATAGGAAAGTAAGAGAGGTTGGGAAAGGCACTTAGAGGAAGCCAGTAGGTAGAAATGAGGAAGGAGAGCATTCCAGATATATGGGACAGCAAGAGAAAATGCCCAGGGATGAGAAATGAAATAGCCAGGAGGCCAGTGAGAAGGCATAAGAAGACTGGAAAGGTAGGAGAAGGTTGGGTTATGAAGTGCTTTGAATTCCAAGAAGATCACTTTGCATTTGATCCTGGAGGTGAGAGGGAAGCACCGGAATTTATTGGGGGAGGAGGGGAGCTAGTGCTGGAACTGTGTGTGTGTTGAACCTGTGCTTTAGGAGGATTTCTTTAGTGGCTGAATGAAGGATGTATTGGAGTGGGGAGAGACTTGAGGCAGGCAGACCCACCAGCAGGCTACAGTAGTGGTCTGGATGTGAGGTGATAAGGGCCTGCATTAGAATGGTAGAAATGTCAGAGGAGAGAAAGGGGCATATTTGAGAGACCTTTCAAAGATAAAATTAACAGGCATTGGCAAAAGATTGGATATAGGGACTGAGAGACCATGAGGAATCAAGGATGATGCCCATATTGTAAGCCTGAGGGACTAGGAGGAGGATGTGGCCCTTTACAAGTGGGAGGTGGGGAGGTTTTAGGGAGAAAGAGGATGGATTCAGTTTTGGACAGGCTGAGTTTTAGATATCTCTACTCAACATTCAGTCTGAGATTCGGGGCGGCTAGGTGGCACAGTGAATAGAGCACCAGCCCTGGAGTCAGGAGGATCTGAATTCAAAGGCCTCAGACACTTAACACAAAACTATTCATGTGACCTTGGGCAAGTCACTTAACCCCAATTGCCCTTCAAAAAGCAAAAAAAATTAAAAAAAAAAAACATTCAGTCTTATATGTCTGAAAGGTACTTGGAGATGAGAGATTGGAGGTCAGCAGAGAGATTGGTACAGACATGATGTATAATCAAGAGTTCTGTGATGTCACCGGAGGACCTTTGTGGATAAAACTGTGAATTGTGCCAAATATGTGTGCCCAGTCTGCACATGTACCCAGAGTATGGACAGATACAGAGATGGAGAAAGCAGTCACAAGAACCCAGGGAGGAAAGATTACCTGGGATGGAGAAATGACCAATAGTGTCAATTGCTGTGGAAAGGGAAGGATAAGGACTGAGAAAGGGCCAGTGGGCTTCAGTAATTAAGGGACTAGTAGGTAACCTTAGGGAGAGCCATTTCTGCTGCTTATTGTGTTCAGAAGTCACATTGCAGGAGTTTGAGAAGTAAGAGATGAAATAAAGGCATTAGTATAAGCAGCACGTTCCATATTTTTCTAATGTGATGACCTCCATACTTATTCCTTAATCAGACATGTTCTCAGTATGTGTGTCCATTATGAGTATTTCCTTGTATAGCCTGAAAAATATTCCATTTCATTCTGGCTTATTCTTTCTCCCTTCGATAGGCTGTATATTCCCTAACCAGTGCTGAGTGCAGTGCCTGGCACATAATAGGTATTTAATGTTTATTGAATGATCACACTCTGTCCTCCTGCTTATCAACCTCTCCTTTCTGCCCTTTTCCTTCTCTGGATACCCTTTCTCTCATATTTAGAAACTTCTAAGTTAGAAACTTCCATTTCCTTAGTTAATTTGATGCCTCCCTGCTTGTGATCTCAAGGGTGGGAAACCACTGAGACTTAATTGAGCAAGTTCCCCACTTTCCCTGTAAGATATCTAATCTCCTTAAATCCTGGAGTTTCCATGACTAGAAGGTTGAATAAACTGCTGAAGAATTGACCCTAGGAGTGCCAGCAATAACTTTGTGTAGTCATGGACCAAGTCCTGGAAATAGCCTTTCAACAGTTCGCATGAATTCCCTCTTCTTGTTGTGAGTTGGATATCAACAAGCCTGAGAGTTCCTAGCAATATCCCCTTCCCTTCCTTCCCAGTCTCACTTCCAACATACTAGTACCAACTCAAGTGTAAGGGGCTAGTGGAGTGCCCTAGTATGGATGTATTAGTCTTAGTCCCAAGGTAAAGTGGAAGGGTAGGTAATGAAGGTAGTCTGGTACCCATTGCTTGTCCTTGCTTCCTTTTCCCTTAGGCATTTCTAATTAAGCTGGGTATCCCCTTTTCCCCTTAAATTTCAAACAAAAATGTGTGTTGCTTTCAGCATTTACTGGTTTGTCTGACTCTTCTGTGAAGTCCCTTAAAGAATGGCAGCAACAGAACCTGACACCTGTTCATTTACTTCCTGAGAGCCTTCTCCCACTCATAGCACAGTAAACTCAGGGAGAATATACCCCTTGTATGCATGAGGGAATCTTCTCGCTTAGTTTGCTTTGTCATTTGATTAAATGTCTTTTGCTTTGAATGAAAACATCCTCTGGTTGGCTGGTAAAGCAAGCGTCTTGGTGGGGACCTTTGGATTATGGTTTTGAGTGAGTGCTAACCCACAAAGTGCCTTGAACCCAGGGTAATTTCTGGGGGCTAAAGGTAAAGGGGCTCCTAGGTGCCATTTAGGCTAACCATATTTATTAACATAATCCCCTGGAAGAGGTCATTTGCTGACTAAAATTCATTTACCCCAAAGCATTTGATGACTGGCATCAGATTCTTACTTGTTTTAATAGCAGGACCTGGGAGGAACACAGAAATTAGAGAGTACTAGGCAACTCTGAAGAGGGAGGGAGTTAAGAGAAATGTCAGACAAATTGTCCAACTCTCCAATTTTGCCCACAGCCAACACTGTTCTCCTTGAACTTTGGGGCAAATAGTTACCTTCGTATGCAGAAGGATACCTATAGCTTGGAGGGAGTATGGGTACATGAAAAGAAATGAGGAGGGATGGGATCTACATTCTTCCGGTGCTTCTGACACTTGAAATGTCTCATCTTCCCATGTTTTTCTTCCAAGAACTAGATACTCCAATACTTCCATATTTCCTTTTGCTATTTCCTATTTGCTCAAAGAAATTGATTCCCCAATGTCTCAGAGCAAAGTAAGAATATACTTCTGGCTCCAAAGAGACCAGATACCAGAGTCAGTGAAATTCTATCCAAATTGCAATCACAGATTTATGGCATGACGGGGGGCATCCCACCTCACACTCCC
>NW_027187312.1:15589-22183 GCF_028583685.1 Petaurus breviceps papuanus | reverse complement strand
CAAATCTGGGAGGACAGAGAAAGAGAGACCATATGGTACTTTGCCTATTAGAAGGCCTAAGAACTACATTTCAAAAGCAAGTAAATTATCAGAAAGTTAGAGAAATTTCTCATACAAATCAAGAAAACCCCACCCTTTTCCTAGATAGACTTGTAGAAGCTATTAAAAAGTATACAAATTTAGATCCTGACTCTATAGAAGGGTCAGCAATCCTTAACATGTATTTTATTAGTCAGCCTGACCCAGATATTAGGAGGAAACTGCAGAAATTGGCATTGGGAACCCAAATACTTCAGGCCTGATTACTGAGGAGGGCCTTTGGAGTCTTTAACAACAGAGACCTGGTTGCATCAGAGGAGAAAGAATGCAGGGAACAAACCAGAGACAGAGAATATGCTTGATTCTTGGCTGCTGCCATGGCCAGTAAAAGCCCTTCCAGGGGACCCCTTTGGAGGAAGCCCAGTGACTTGGGCAGGGGGAAAAACCTGCTTTCAATGTCACAAGCAGTGTCACTGGTCCAAAGAGTGCCCCTCCCAGGCACCCCCTTGGAGGAAGCCCAGAGACTTGGGAAGTGGGGAAACTGGCTTTCTATGCCACAAGGAGGGTCACTGGTCCAAGAAGTGCCCCTCTAGGGCACCCCCCCCCCGAGGGAGCCCCAGGAACCAATGCCTCTAGAGCTGTGCCTATCTGACCAGGAGGGACATTGAAGGAAGGATTATCCCTGAGGTTGGAAAAGTGGTAGAGCCACCTCTCAGTACCCTGTCCTCCAGTCTTCTCAAGACTTGGAGTGAAGGGGAAGCATGGGGCTTGGCAGTGCTCCCACTTTCTCCATCTCTCCCTGAACCCTGGGCAAGCATCAAGGTTGAAGGTAAGGTTACCCACTTTAATATAGCTAAGTTCTCTGCTCTAACCAATTGGTTCTACCCTCCCCTTGACCAGTCAGGTCAGGGGCATGGAAGGTGAAACTGTGGTTTCCAGACAAACTCAATCCCCTGCCTTCTTGAGGATCCGTTGTTTGAACACTCCTTCCTTAAGCTCTCTTCTTATCCTGTCCCCTTGTTGGGAAGGGACCTGTTGGTGAAATTGGAAAGCCAGTTTTCTCTAGTTAACAACCCTCTCAGATCTCCCCATGTTCCCCCAGAGGTGTGGGAGATAGCTGAGTCAATAGTTGGGATCAGGAAATTCCTGGGTGAGCTACTTCTGCCATGACAGCATTTGTTTGACTCCTAGATCCTAAAGTGTTCCTCCAGAGTGGTTTATATCCAATTAAACCCAAGGCCTGGGAGAGCCTACAACCATTAATTGCTACTCAAGGCCCAGATCACCAGGTGAAAGCTTTTGAGACTTTGAAAACTAAATTGACCAACACTCCAGTTTTACCCAATCTAGAATAAACGTTTTACTCTCTATGATGATAGAAGGAGAGAACAGGCTTTGGGAGTTGTTGCCTGTTTTTGAAAGCTATTAGATTTTGTGCCTGTTTGGTCTTTGTTTGCTTAACCTCTTTGCCAGGTTTGTCTCCTCCAGGTTTCAAGCCATCAACGGTCTTTGTTTGCTTAACCTCTTTGCCAGGTTTGTCTCCTCCAGGTTTCAAGCCATCAACCTCTGGATGACCACTAAGGCTATGCAAATCTCTGACTGGATCCAAGTTTTCCAGCCCACTGGACCTGGCATCATCCACGTTCTAGAGTCTGACCCCTTGAATGTGAAGTCTGACCACCTTGAATGGGACCCAGAGAGGCAGGGACAGCTCTATACCCCTTGCCAGCAGGAAGCATTTTCAGAAGTTGAGACCTTCGCCCTTTACCCCAAAGGAATTTGGGTCCATTTGTTTGAAGGGAGAATGATGAGGTATGGGTTCTGGGAGCCCCCTCGAGCTCTCCTTGAGTCCCAGAGGTACAGCCTCTGGGAACCTCCCTTGGACTCCCTTGGACCATTGTCTGTAGCCTGCAGCTACTTTCCACCCTTAATCGCTCATTGACCTCATTAACTCCTCCTGAAGACCCTTCCCAAACTCCTTCCCTAGCCCTCCCCTAGATTCCTCCCACAACCATCTGTATATAAGACCTCATTCTGTCTTCATATTTGTGAGAGCGCCATAGAATTGTGAGAGAGCCATAGAATGCCATCTGGGTGAGAGTGCCATAGAATGACCTAGCACAGACTCCGTGTCTAATACAAGCGATCTTTTAATAAACTTTACTTCCTTCCCACTGACAGCAGGAACTATCTTTCTTTTACTGTTTGTACCCCCTACTGCTTAATCAATGCTGTACTCTTGGAATCCATCTAGTCTGACTCCCTCATTGTGTAGATAAGAAAACTGATATCCACAGTAGTTAGTGACTTGTCAATGTAGTTGGTTAGTGACAGCGTGGACACTAGAATCTGTCTCCTGACTCAGCCTGGTGCTTTTCCTACTGTCTTGTTTCTCTCTTTCGCCTCTCTCCTTGTGAGTGACCCACACAAATTTACACTGAGGGTGATGAAAGGGCAGATTCATCTCACAGAGCAGTTGGGAAAATTCACTAATGAAAAAGAACTACTGTGCTCAGAAAAATCTCTGAGTAAATTATAAATACTGCACAATAGTGTTATAATTCTACCTTCCAAGCACAGTAGCAAGGATGAATATATTATTGAATGCAAATCAGATAATGACACTAGCACTGAATAAGCATGAGCTGTCTTTATGCCCATTTATTCCATGCAAACATTCTCTATCCTTTGCCTTTCCTCCCTGCCAGTAGCAATCAGTGTCATCTTTGTTTCCCTGACCAGTTCCAGAAACCTGGAGCTCATACACTTATTTATGTGTTGAAAAAAAAGTAAAAAAAAATATACCCCAAACTCTTAGATAATACACAGGATGTCCCAAAAGATTTACTACAAGTTTTAAGTTATTAAGGCTTAAAACTGCACCAAGACTTTTGAGACATGCTGAATAATGCTTGAAAAAGTTGTCTGATAAGGAGTAAGTGGTAGCTTCTCATGCTTATCACCCTGTGACCACCCTGATAATGAGCCTCTTTGAGTTTAGTGAGGCTAGTTTTTAGACATCAGGGCCTGGATTTGGATCCTTTCTAGCTTAGTAGGATCTGTCTTGGATCCTCTTCTTTTCTCCCTCTATCCTATTTCACTTGATGATCTCATTAGCTCCCATCGAATCTATGAGCATTTCTAGGCTGATTACTCTCACAGCTGCTTATCTAGCCCTACCCTCTCTGCTGACCTCTAGTCTTACAAATCCATCTTATTAAATATCTTGAAGTTCAAAACTGAACTCATCATCTTTTCCCCCTAAATCTCCCCCCTTTCAAGCTTTCTCATCACTGCCATTATCCTAGTCCAATAAGACTAAAAACTGAGGTGTTGTCATCAACTCTTCACTATCTCTAACTACCCACAGTCAAGTTGTACCAACTTTACCTTGGTCACATTTCTCAAACATTCCTCCTTCTCTCCTTGGTTACTACCATAATCCTGGTACAGGCCCGCATCTCCTCAGTCCTGGACTATTGCAGTGGTCTACCTGCCACAGATCTCTCTCTCTGATTCTAGTCTATCAGATTCAGCCTCCAGAATGATTTTCTTAAAGCACAAGTTCATCCATATCATCTACTACTCTCTGGAGGTGGCGGAGAGGTTTCCTCCCAGAACCTTCATTTAAGGAAGGAACCCAGGTCTGCCTTCTCTCCATTTCCCATGTGACTGCTCTCCTCTGGGCTTCTCTATCATGCCCCTGTCCAGGGTATTTTCTTTCCTTTACCCACCTTCTGCTTCCTTTTGTATGTTGTCTTTGAATAGTTACCTTTCTTTGTATTCCATACAAAGGTAACAAAGCTGTGTTGCTGAGATGTGGCCCTGGGCTAGTATAGTGCCTGACACATAGTAGGTTCTTAATAATTGTTGCTTATTGCTTCCAGTTTTGCTCTCTCAATTCCACTCTCTTTTCTTCAAGACAGCCTTACAATACTTAAAGAAAGATATCCTTGCTTCAGTCATTACATCACCAGTTTTTATATAGGAGTTTTGCTGATCACCTTCCCCTAGACATAGTCTGCATTGTCAATGTCTTTCCTAAAATGTAGTGCCCAGCATGGAACTCAGCGGCCCCTCATTCTTGGCACTACGTTTCTACTTATAGAGCTAATGTTTCTATTACATTAGCTTTTGGACTGGCATGTCATGTAGTTAACCCATATTGAATTTCTTTTCTATTAAAAACTCTAGTTCAGAGGTTCTGAAACTGGAGATCCATGAACTCTTTAGGTGGTCTGGGAATTTGAATGAAAAAACTACATTTTAATTTTAACTGTCTTCTAACAGAAATTTGGCATTTCTTTTAATTGTTTACAATATTATTCTGAGAAAAGGGCTAGATTTCATCAGACTGCCAAAGGCAAACTGTCGGAGACAGCTGGTTGGTCCATTGAATTGAATACTGCAGCCTGGAGTCAGGAAGCTCTGCATTCAAATGCAGCTTCAGACACTTAGTAGCTGTGTGACAAGTTATTTAACCTCTGTCAGCTTCAGTTTCATTAACTGTAAAGTAGGGATAATAATAACACCTATTTTAGAAGTATTGTGAGGTTCAAATTAGATAATCTTTATAAAGTGCCTGGTTCAGAGGAGGCACTTACCAAACGTTTTCTTCCTTCATTGCTTCGTTCCTTCATTCTTTCTTCTTTAGTGAAGGGGTGCTGTCCATGACCCCTGCCTTTGGCTGTTCCCTATGTTTCCCATGAACTACTGTATGACTATTACTTTCTTCTCTGGGCTCACCCTTATTAAATTTCATCCTGTTAAATTTTCGGGTTAATTGGGAGTTGTTAGTCACGTAGTATTATGACAAAAATATTTCACATACAGGGCCTAGGACCCATTCAGTACCAATTCTAATTTGTTGCAAGTAGTAGTGTTTTGATTAACTTACTATATATGGAGGATATTATATCTTTTATCTATTCTCAGAACCTTGCAGTGTCTCTCAGTTCCCATTTAAATCAAATTTAGATTGATCACAAATTATAAGCCTTTTTTCTAACATTTTTTTTGTCAGGTTTACTTATCTTTGGCTACCTCCTTTTGCAAGCAACTTCATCTGATTACTGTTTTACCTAAAGAAGGACTCTTCCCGCTTTCCACACCTTGCATTTGCCATTTCGCTGACTTTCATCATTTTTCTTCTTACCTTCATTGAAAACTGGCTCTGGACAAGTCAAACTCCATCTGGTTTCAGTTACTCCAATTTGCTTGAGGCTTCTCTTTGATACCTGCATATATCAATTTACAAAAGTCAACGAGCCAGCTAATGTCTGTCAGAAAACTCGATACATTTTTGCCTTTGTTTATAGTGGTACTACCTGGGTTAATATTTGTGTGTTCAAAGAAGAGGTTTGTTTATTTAACTGACAGCTGCTGTCTTTCATCAGGGAATACCTAAAGGATGCTTTTTAATTAGCTTTCAGAGCAAAAGAGTAAATAGAAGCAATTCATCACTCAGGGAACATGTGTTAATGACTGTTCCTGAGGATATCAGCCATTATTACTTTTTTAAAATTTCAAGAATCTGTAATTTCATCAGTATGGCTATTCTTTCCATTATGGAGACTCTTTTGTAACTTCATAAAGCATATTTGAGACTTGCTGAGACTTCAGAGTTTATCACCCTATGACTAACCTGGTAATGAGAGTCTGAACTTAGCTAAGGAGGTCTTCAGATATCAGGGCCCAGCCTTGAAGTTTTTCCAGTCTGTTATGACCTATTGGACCTTGGGCTCAGTTGATACAGTCCACAAGATCCCAGGGTTGCCTCCCTATTAGGATGAGATACTGGAGAACTGTGTCTGAGAATCAGACTTTGTTTAAATGAATAAATCAACGAGTTAAGGATGGCAGTAACAATAGAAGCACAATTTATAAATCATTGACTGAAGATAACCTCATTCGTCCATTTTAGCCATGAATTTTATTATTTATGTCTGTGTAATGCACATATACACAAATGAGGATGCTTTGGCTATCCAAAATTTTTAGTGAATGAGTGATTTTGAATCAGGGGTTTTTAACCTTTTTGTGGTTGTCAGGTGCCCATTTCACCATATGGTGAAACCTGTGAAGCCCAGCTCAGAATTATGCTTTTAAATGCCTAAAAAAATGAAAACAGAATAACAAAGGAAGCAATTATATTGAAACATACATGAAACATACATGTATATATAAAACATTAATAAACATACAATGCATGTTTGTTATATACATATACAAGTTACATACATGTATATGTATTGATTCTATATGTAGAAGAATGCACATATACATAGAAATACATGTACACCTATGTATACATGCTATCTATACTCTCTATCTTTATCTTCTTTATCTCTTTCTGTATCTCTTTTCTCTGTATTTGTATATTTCAGTATCTCTATTTCTCCTTTATCTCAACCTATATATCTATCTTTATACACACACACACATACACACACACACTTCAGAGACCTCTAGTTTAAGAAACTTAATTTTTCAATTGATTTTTTATTTTAAATGTAAATACTAAAACTTAAATACATAATAAGAAAAGAAAATGAA
>NW_027187312.1:0-15579 GCF_028583685.1 Petaurus breviceps papuanus | reverse complement strand
AAATGTAAATACTAAAACTTAAATACATAATAAGAAAAGAAAATGAAATATTATAAACAAAAACAAAAAGAGAAAAGAAAAAAAGCTTTGCCATGTGCACAGCAGAGTGTAAAAGAGGTTTCAAAATATACAGCAATGAATTTCATTAAAAAAAGATTATATAATAAATACTACACATTGTGTTCAGAGGTGTCCATCTTTTCTTTTCTTCCTTATAAGTTTCATTCTCTGCTGTTCACTTTTTACTTTGTTCTATTTTACCCTCTTCCTCCCAACCTTCTACCAAGAAAGCTACAATTAAGCATGGATACACACACATACACACCCATATGCATTTATACACATACACACATAAACATATATATACAAGAAATATATAGACGTATATACATACATATACTTACACACATACATATACTTATGTATCTATAATCATACTCATGTATAGACATATTACCATTCTGTATTTGTTTGTCCTCTCTTTCTCTAAGAGAGTATAATATCTTCCTTCATAAGTCTGAGTCTTTATATTTTTCTAAGTCCATCAACTCATTTCCTACAGCAATATTCCAACCTCATACTATCTAGTTATTTTAAATAGTCTAAAATGATATTGATTAATCTGATTGACATTTAGTATAGGTTCCCTATTTTTCTCTTTTGATTAAATCTATTTTAGTTTTTACTTTTTCTGAGATCATGATTACTATCCCTCTTTCTTTTTTTCCTAATAAATTCTACTTACAATCTTTATGTTTGTATCTCTTATTTCCTATCCCTCCTGATTCCTCTACTTCTATCTACTACCTTGTGCTCCTATTACTCAACCTACTCCCTGCCAAAGATCTCTCCCTTATCCTCCCATTCCCATTAATCTAAACACCCTTCTATACCCCACCTTTTCCTATTACCTCACCCTTCTTTCTTTATAAATTTAGAAGACTTTAATTTGCTTCTAAATGTATATAATTTTCTTTCTTTAACCCAGATCTGATGTGAATAGCATTCCCTCTAAAAATCCCTCCCTCACCCTCTCCACCCTCCTTATCCCCTTAGCTTTTTATTTCTTTCTGAATTCAGAATGCTTTTGTACCCTTCTAGAAATATATGTATTTCTCCATTTTTAACCCATTCCAGATGTGTCAGATTACAGAACTACATAGAGCCCCACTCTCCCATCCAATTCCTCTGTGTCAGTTCTTGTTCTCACACCTCATTTGTACAAGATAATTATTCTTTTAGCCTTTTCCTAATTGCATCATGCTCAGGTCTACCTCAATCTTTATTTTGAACTAGCCAATTACTAACAGTAATCTTAGACATATGTTTTACATTTCCTTTTATAAAAAGTAAACAGTCTCTTCTTATTGAGTCCCTTTAATTAGTCTTTGATATGTATGTTATATTTCTCTTGGATCTTCTATGTCAAATTTTATATTGAGTTCAGGTTTTTATTTTTTTGCAACAAAATCTTGAAAGTTTAGCAATTCATTGAATATCCATTTTTTTTTTTCATTCAGGATTATGCTTAGCTTTGTTTGGCATGACAGTTTTGGTCAAAACTTCAGTTATTTTGCTCTTTCATATATAGTGTTCCAAGACCTGTAGTTTTTTTTTTGTTTTTTTTTTTAGTATTGCCGCTGCTAGGTCTTGTGTAATTCTAATTGTGGCTCTGCCATATTTGAATTGTTTTTTCTTGCTGCTTGTAATATTTTCTCCTTGAGTTGGGGGTTTCAGAATTTGACTATGATATTCCTATAGGTTTTTCACATAGGATCTCTTTCAGATGTGATAGATGGATTTTTTTTCTATTTCTGCTTTCCCTTTTTGTTCTAATGGTTCAGGACAATTTTCTTTAATTATTCCTTGAATTATTATATCATGATCTTTTTTTTTAATCATAGTTTTCAGGTAATTCAATTATTCTTATGTTTTCTCTTCTTGATCTGTTCTCCATATCAGTTGTTTTTCTAATGAGATGTTTCATATTTTCTTCTATTTTTGTATTTTGTTTTAATATTTCGTAGTCTCTTAAAACTTTGGTGATTTCCTCTTGCCCAATTCTAAAGTTCAAGGAGTAATTTTCTTCCTTAAGATTCTGGGTCTCCTTTTCCAGTTGGTTGACTTTCTTTTCATAATCTTGTTTTTCTTGGATTGTTCTTATTTAAAAAATATTTTTCCTCAATATTTTAATTTTATTTTTAAAGTTCTGTGAATTCTTTTTGGGCAGGTGACCATTTTATGTTACTCTTTGGGGAAGAAGAGACTTCTTTTGCTTTGCTGTCCTTCTCTGAAGACAAAACCTGGTCTTCTCTGTTCATATAATAACTTTCTATATTGTGTTCTTTTTTTAGTTTGTTTCTTTTTTATTTTTTTCAAATGATTTATTTATTAACTTTTGATTTACATCAGTCATTTCTGCCATATTTTGAGTTACAAATTTTCCCCCCATTTTTCCCCTACCCACCGCCCCCAAATAGCAGTACCACAGGATATCCCCTCCTCCAATCTGTTGTCTCCCATATTTTCTCCCATACCCCTTTCAACTTTTCCAGTGGATCTCTGTGCCCCAGTGCCTGTATATCTTATTTCCCAATTACATGTAAAATAGTATTAATAAGAGTATATATATATATATATATACATATATATATATATTAGTATTTGATTTCAAAACTTTGGATTCTAGATTCATTCCCTTCCTCCCTTATCACCCACACTAACTGGGAAGATAAGCAGTTCAGTATAGGTTGTACATGTGTGGCTAATGCAAAACAGTAACATAGTAGATATATTGTAAAAGACTGACTGTATTTCCCTCCCTCCTATCCCACCTCCCACTTGTTCTATTCTCTACTTTGATCCCATTCCTTTTCTTTATTTTAATTTTTTTCAAATGCTTTATTTACTTCTGATTTACATCACTCATTTCCACCAGATTTTGAGTTACAAATTTTCTCCCCGTTTTTCCCCTACCCACCCCCCAAAATAGCAGTCCCACAGTATATCGCCTCCTCCATCTGCTCTCTACCATATTTTCTCCCATACCCCTTTCGACTTTTCCAGTGGATCTCTGTGCCCCAGTACCTGTATAACTTATTTCCCAATTACATTTAAATAGTATTGATAAAAGTATACACACACACACACATACATACATATTTGAATATCTTATTTTAAAACTTTGAATTCCAGATTCATTCCCTTCCTCCCTTGTCACCCACCCTTACTGGGAAGATAAGCAGTTCAGTATAGGATGTACATGTGTGGCTAATGCAAAACAATAACATAGTAGATATTTTGTAAAAGACTGACTATATTCCCTCCCTCCTATCTCACCTCCCACTTGTTCTGTTCTCTACTTTGATCCCATCCCTTTTCAAAAGTGGGTGCATCTAACTTCCCTCCCCCCAGCTTGTCCTCCCTTCCATCAAACCCCCTCTCAGCCTCTCCCCCCTCCCACTCTCCTGTAGGGTGAGATACCCTATTTAGTGTGTATTTCATTCCCTCCTCAAGCCAAATTCAATGGGAATAAGGTTGACCCCTTCCCTTTTGCCTTCCTATTCTTCCCCTCCAGTGTAACCATTTCCCCTAGCCTCTTCTGTATGAGATAGTTTACCCCATTCTGTCTCTCCCTATCTCCTCTCATTATATTCCTCTCTCACCTCTTAATTTCACTTTTCAAGTATCATCCTTTCCTATTAAATTGGCCCTGTGCCCTCTATCTATGTATACCTGTAAACATATATGTTTACACACATTCACATATGTATTCATATGCCCATGTACCCTCATATATAGACACACACACATATTTCTATTCCCTTCATCTACTGAGAAAAGTTTCATAAGTTACAATTTTTTCTTTTTCCATGTAGGAATGTTAATAGTTCAACTTTGATAAGTTCCTTATTATTTCTTTTCCCTGTTTACCTTCTCATCCTTCTCTTGCTTCTTGTATCTGAATGTCAGATTTTCTATTCAACTCTGGTTTTTTCATCAAGAATGCTTGAAAGTCCTCTATTGCACTGAATGACCATACTTTCCCCTGAAACATGATACTCAGTTTTGCTGGCTAGGTGACTCTTGGTTTTAATTCCAGCTCCTTTGACCTCTGGAATATCATATTCCAAGCCCTTCGATCCCTCAGTGTAGAAGCTGCCAGATCCTGGGTTATCCTGATTGTGTTTCTACAATATTCAAATTGTTTCTTCCTGGATGCTTGTAATATTTTCTCCTTCTTCTGGGAATTCTGGAACCTGGCTATAAAATTCCTAGGAGTTTTCTTCTTGGGATCTTTTTCAGGAGGTGATTGGTGGATTCTTTCAACCTCTATTTTGCCCTCTGGTTCTAAAACATTAGGGCAGTTTTCTTTGAGGACTTCCTGGAGGATGATTTCTAGGTTCTTACTTTGATCATGGCTTTCAGGTAGTCCCATAATTTTTAAATTATCTCTCCTGGATCTATTTTCCAGGTCAGTGGTTTTTCCCATGAGATATTTCACATTTCCTTCTATACTTTCATTTGTTTGGACCTGTTTAACAATATCTTGATTTCTCATAAAGTCATTAGGTTCCATTTGCTCCAATATAATTCTGAAGCAATGATTCTCCTCATTGAGCTTTTGAGTTTCTTTTTCCATCTGGCAAATTTAACTTTTTAAGGCATTCTTCTCCCCATTGCCTTTTTGAGCCTCTTTTGTCATTTGAGTTAGTCTATTTTTTGAGGTGTTATTTTCCTCAGTCAGGCTGTTGACTCTCATTTCATAATTTTCTTGCATTGTTCTCATTTCTCTTCCCAATTTTTCCTCCTCTTCTCTTATCTGCTTCTTAAGGTCCTTTATGGCCTGTAACCAGCTCATATTTTCCTTTGAAGCTTTTGGTGCAGGAGTTCTGAGTTCACTGTCTTCCTCCTGTTCCATTCTTTGCTCCTTTTTGTCCTCCAAATAGCAATCTGTTGGAATCTTCTGTCTGCTTTGTTTCCTTTGCCTGCTCATTTTGCCACTCAATGATTTGACTTTTGGGCTTTTTGCCACAGTAGGACTCTGCCACCAGACAGGGGAGCTTTTGTCCCAAACGCTGTGGTTTTCTCAGCTGCAAGAGGTATTAGATGGGTGCCCTCTCTGAGGTCTCCACATGCTCTGGCAAGCTGGACACACACCCCAGGACCTCCACCCCAGACTGCAATCTAGATCCAAGAAGGTTAAAGCAAGAGAGATTACCCCTCAGACTGGTGCTTGGTCCCCCTACACCCTGCAGTCCAGGAGCTGAAGCTGCCATGTGGTGCTGGCTGGCTGTGCTGGTGTCTTAGTGGTTTCTTGCCCCGGGGGCAAAAGCCATACACTCCCACTTACTGGGTCCCAAAATCCAGACTGCATTGCCCTTTCACTTAGTCCTTCACATCTATGTGTTGATAAATCTGGAAATGGCCGCAGCTGCTGCTGATCTGGAGTCCCTCCTGCTGGGGCTGGTCAGGCCCACCCTGGGGCTAAAGTCTTGGTGTGGGGCTGGGCTTGGCTCCCAGAGCACTGCACTTGCCAATTCCTGCAGGCCTCCTGGGCTGTCCTCAGTGGGAGGTTATCTTCTCTTTGTCATTTTGTGGGTTCTGCAGCTCCAGTTTGTTTGGAGTCCTCTTTTTACATGGATTGGGGAAGTTGGAAGCTGGAGTAGCGAGGAGGTCTTGCTTCTACTCCTCCATCTTGACTCCACCCTCTGTGTTTCTCTATATTGTGTTCTTTCTCCTTTGCCTGGTCCTTTAAAAAAATTGTAGCAGCTCATTATTATAATAACCCCTAGTCCTTGGGTGTAGGGAATAATGCCTCTGGCCTCAAATCTTTCTTCAGTTTTCCCCTCTGGCCTGGACCCAAAACCAAAAATCTTTACCCTCTGTTTGTGCCCATGGCCAGCAGTTTCCCCACCCCACTGCTTACATACTTACCTGGCATGTGCTGGTTTCTTCTAGCGATCCAACATTTTTTTATTAACCCATTCTGTTTGCCCTGAGGTGCTATTTTAATCTTGTTTCTGGGAGAAATACAGAGAGTTTGGAATTTTCTGCCATCTTCCCAGAATCCTCTGTCTAATTTTTGGATTGTTGAGATTTTTTTCCTCTGTAAGAATCCAACTTTTAAAAATGTTTATCATTTACTTCCTTGCCACAGTAAACAGACTATATTGACCATAATGTAACCATTTCTAAGTGATTTGATATCATCATGATGAATGTCAATTTGCTGTCCTCTAATACAGTGATATTGTTAGAAGTTATTTACTTATGTAGGGCTGCTTGCCTCTACATTAAACAACCCAGGTTGTAATCCTTTGCAAATTTTTCTGTCTGCATTTTAAAATTTTTTTGGGGGTGGGAGAAGTTCTTTCTTACTGTCTTTTCTCACTTTATGCCACTGTCATTATGTTAGTTCTTCCTCACTTCTAATTTGCTGCTTCTTATAATCTGTTCTGAGTTTAGAAACTGGGTCATCACCCCTTCTCTAAACTTCCTGATTTCTTTGTAAGACTCCACTATTCTTTGCAGTCATTCAGATTTAAAGACTTGAATGATATTCTTCTCTTTACTCAAACATTTCTCCCTCCTGCATCCAATCAATTTTGAAGTCTTGTAGGTCCTACCTTCACAATGATAAAGAGAATTTGATGTCATTTTCCTCAAAATATTGAAGGTAAAGAATTTTTAACAATCATCAAGACAAATATTGTTATATGTATTTTAAAATTTTATTAAAAAAATTAAATGTTCTTTTTAAACAGTTCCAAATTCTTTCCCTCCCAACCATCCATCTCCTACCCACTGAGAAAGCAAACAAAATGATATCAATTAATTCGGTTATGTGCATTTTGAAAGGTGTTATCTAAGAATTCTGGCATTTGGGATAAAATTCATTTAGGAATAAGACTGAGATCCCACTCTATTCTCATACCATATATTCACATCAGAGCTTGTTTATGAATTGCAGCTACTCATTGTCCAAGAAGAAAAAGAAGGTAGGAAGATGGTAGCTGGGGATGTGATGGTGGGGGCAAGATAGGACAAAAAAGAAATTACCACTCTTAGGAGTGGCAAAGAAATAGTGGTATTCACCATTAATGAGTATAGAGCGATCAGGCTCTATAAAAAGGCATTAAGAAAAAAGCACACTACTTTCTCCCATGTCAGCACCTTGGGTAAAGGCACTGTTCTCCCTGCCCTAGTTATTCTATTTCTGGATGTCATCTGACTAAGAGATTTGTGGAAAGGTCTCCATTTAATAGCTTCTGTATTACTCCCCAACTTTGCTCCTGCTTTAAAGATCATAGTCCTTGTTATTTAATAATTAATATCAAGAAATCTTGAGAGGAAAAGCAGGGGTAGCAATCCTTATCTCAGATAAAGCAAATGCAAAAATTGACCTAATTAAAAGAGATAAGGAAGGAAACTATATCCTGTTAAAAGGCACCATCGAGAATGAAGCAATATCACTACTTAACATATATGCACCAAGTGGTGTAGCTTCCAAATTCCTAGAAGTGAAGGTAAAGGAATTAGAGGAAGAAATAGATAGCAAAACTATACTAGTGGGAGACCTTAATCTCCCCCTATCTGAACTTGATAAATCCAACCTCAAAAGAAACAAGAAAGAACTTAAGGAGGTGAACAGGATTTTAGAGAGGATAGGTATGATAGATCTCTGGAGAAAACTGAACGGGGATAAAAAGGAATATACTTTCTTCTCAGCGGTTCATGGCACATACTCAAAAATTGACCATGTTCTAGGGCATAAAAACCTCACAATTCTATGCAGTAAGGCAGAAATATTAAACGCATCGTTCTCAGATCATGATGCAATAAAAATTATATGCAATAAAGGGCCAGGGAAAGACAGACTAAAAACTAACTGGAAATTAAACAATTTAATCCTAAAGAATGAGTGAGTCAAACAAGAAATTATAGAAACAATCAGTAATTTCATTCAAGAGAATGATAATAATGAGACAACATACCAAAATCTGTGGGATGCATTAAAGGCAGTTCTTAGGGGAAGTTTTATATCCCTGAGTGCATACGTGATTAAATTAGAGAAAAGGGAGCTCAACGAATTGGGCATGCAATTAAAAAACCTAGAAAAAGAACAAATTCAAAATCCCCAATTAAATACTAAACTAGAAATATTGAAGACTAAAGGAGAGATTAATAAAATCAAAATTAAGAAAACTATTGAACTAATAAATAAAACCAAGAGCTGGTTTTATGAAAAAACCAACAAAATTGATAGACCCTTAGTCAATATGATAAAAAAAAAGAAAGAAGAAAACCAAATTATGAGTAACAAAAATGAAAAGGGTGAATCTACCTCCAATGAAGAGGAAATCAAAACAATAATTAGGAATTGTTTTTCCCAATTGTATGCACATAAATTTGACAATCTTAGGGAAATGGATGAGTATTTAGAAACATACAAGTTGCCCAGATTAACTGAAGAGGAAGTAAATTACTTAAATAATCCCATCTCAGAAAAAGAAATTGAACAAGCCATCAGTCACCTCCCTAGGAAAAAATCTCCAGGGCCAGATGGATTCACTAGTGAATTCTATCAAACATTTAAAGAACAATTGATTCCAATACTCTACAAATTATTTGGGAAAATTAGTGAAGAAGGAGTCCTACCAAATTCTTTTTATGACACAAATATGGTACTGATACCTAAATCAGGAAGAGATAAAACAGAGAAAGAAAATTATAGACCAATCTCCCTCATGAATATAGATGCAAAAATTCTAAATAAAACACTAGCCAAAAGACTACAGCAACTTATCTCAAGAATAATACACTTTGATCAGGTAGGATTTATTCCAGGAATGCAAGGATGGTTTAATATTAGGAAAATCATCAGTATAATTGATCATATCAACAATAAAACTAGCAGAAACCACATGATCATCTCAATAGATGCAGAAAAGGCTTTTGACAAAATACAATATCCACTCCTATTAAAAACATTAGAAAGTATAGGAATAAATGGAGCCTTCCTTAAAATAATAGGTAGCATCTATTTAAAGCCATCAGCAAGTATTATATGTAATGGGGAGAAGCTGGAAGCATTTCCCATAAGATCAGGGGTGAAACAAGGGTGTCCACTATCACCCCTCTTATTCAATCTGGTACTAGAAATGTTAGCAGTAGCAATTAGAGAAGAAAAAGAAATCAAAGGAATCAAGTTATGAAAAGAAGAGACCAAGCTATCACTCTTCGCAGATGATATGATGATATACTTAGAGAATCCTAGAGAATCAAGTAAAAAACTGCTTAAGACAATAAATAAATTTGGCAAAGTTGCAGGATATAAAATAAACCCACATAAATCCTCAGCATTCCTATATATTTCCAATGAAATTCAACAGCAAGAAGTAGAAAGAGAAATCCCATTTAAAGTTACTGTAGACATTATAAAATATTTGGGAATCTACCTGCCAAAACAAACCCAGGACCTGTATGATCATAACTACAAAACAATTTTCACACAAATAAAGTCAGATCTAACTAATTGGAAAAATATCAATTGCTCATGGCTGGGTCGAGCTAATATAATAAAAATGACAATTTTACCTAAATTAAATTATATATTTAGTGCCATACCAATTAATTTACCAAAAAACTACTTTATAGAGTTAGAAAAAATAGTAACAAAATTCATCTGGAAGAATAAACGGTACAGAATATCAAGGGAATTAATGAAAAAAAAATGCTAGGGAAGGTGGACTAGCTTTACCAGATTTCAATCTGTACTATAAAGCAGCAGTCATCAAAACTACCTGGTACTGGCTTAGAAATAGAGAAGTGGATCAATGGAATAGATTAGGCACACGAGATTCAGAAGTCAACGACTACAGTAATGTATTGTTTGATAAACCCCCAGACCCTGGTTTTTGGGATAAGAACTCACTGTTTGACAAAAACTGCTGGGAAAACTGGAATATAGTATGGCAGAAACTGGACATAGACCATTATCTAACACCATATACCAAAATCAAGTCTAAATGGGTTCATGATC
This sequence comes from Petaurus breviceps papuanus, assembly GCF_028583685.1. Lineage (NCBI taxonomy): Eukaryota > Metazoa > Chordata > Mammalia > Diprotodontia > Petauridae > Petaurus > Petaurus breviceps. Next base: position 5,534 of record NW_027187312.1, on the reverse strand, counting down.
TAGGTATAAACGTTGATACTGTAAGCAGTCTGCTAAAACAAGGAATAGTTTACCTATCAGACTTGTGGAGAGGGAATGACTTTATGATGAAAAAGGAATTAGAGAACATTATAAAATGTAAAATGGATAATTTTGACTACATGAAATTAAAAAGTTTCTGTACAAATAAAGCCAATGCAACCAAGATTAAGAGGGAGGTGGGAAATTGGGAAAGAATCTTTACAACCTATGTCTCTGACAAAGGACTCATCTCTAAAATACACAGAGAATTGAGTCAAATGTATAAGAATACAAGTCATGCCCCAATTGATAAATGGTCAAAGGACATAAACAGGCAGTTTTCGGAGAAAGAAATTAAAGCTATCTATAAGCACATGAAGAAATGCTCTAATTCACTATTGATTAGAGAAATGCAAATCAAAACAACTCTGAGGTACCACATCTCACCAGTCAGATTGGCTAAGATGACAAAACAGGAAAATGACAAATGCTGGAGAGGATGTGGGCAAACTGGAACACTAATGCATTGTTGGTGGAGTTGTGAACTGATCCAGCCTTTCTGGAGAGCAATCTGGAATTATGCCCAAAGGGCTATAAATACTTTCATACCCTTTGATCCAGCAATACCACTCCTAGGGTTATATCTCAAAGAGATTATAGAAATGGGAGAAAGACCCATATGTAGAAAAATGTTTATAGCAGCTCTTTTTGTGGTGGCAAAGAATTGAAAATTAAGGGGGTGCCCATCAATTGGGGAATGGCTGAACAAGTTGTGGTATATTCATGTTATGGAATACTATTGCGCTATAAGAAACGGGGAGCAGGCGGTCTTCATATTTACCTGGAGAGGCTTAAAAGAACTGATACTGAGTGAGAAGAGTAGAACCAGGAGGAATTTGTACACAATTACAGACACAACGTATGTGTGATGACCAACTTTGATAGACTGGACTCTTCTCAACAATACAGGGATATAAGTCAATCCCAAAAGACGCATGATGGAGAGAAAAACGTGCATCCAGAGAAAGAACTAGAAAGAACTAAATTTATATCCAGGTGGAAGCAAAATACCTGATCTTTTTCGTTCTCTTATTTGATTTTATGTCCTCTTTACCATTTTTCATTCCAGCTGGTACAATCCATCCTTATAACCTGACCATTGTATAATGTGAAAGTATTTACAGATCCTATACTTGATAATAAGCCGCCATGGGGGGGGGGAGGGGAGAAAGGGGGACAAAATGTGAAATTCAAGGAATTGTGGAATTGAATCCTGTCAACTAAAAGGAAACAAATTAATAAATTAAAGGTTAAAAAAAAAGAAATCTTGAGAGGTACTTTAGTTACTTCCCAGAATGTAAACAATGAACTCAAACATCTCAGTATCAATTTTATTTTCATACTCTCAGAGATACCGCATCTTTACCAACATAACACTGGAGTTCAAGTAATAGCTGCACCTCCTTTTTGTGCATTTTACATCAGTTTCTCTCCCTATACATGAGCTTCCATTTCCATCTTGATCATAACATATGCATATGATAATTTGAGAAAATTGCTAAGTGCTTACAAAGATCCAAACTGCTAATTGCTACAAACGTCCGTCTCTTTTAACACCAACATTCTCCAGGCAGGGCAGTAAATCTATGAATCATAGAGCATTACCCTCTCAGGAGGAACAAAATTATAAGGGACCCAAAGGAAGAAGGAAAGACACGTGGTTTGCATTAAAGTAGGCTGCAGCACATTATTGTTGATAACATGCTTCAGCCCATTACCATGGATATCATCATTACTGCCATTAAGAATCATTAAGAGATGGAGCCAAACATTAATATAGTTCATATTGTGCATTGAATTAGACACCATAGCTTATAGTACAATAAGCCAGATTTTTATCTAGGAGTCAAAAGACACAGCTTACTTTTTTTTTTCCTTATGGGATTGGGAATTTAGAAAGCAATTGAAACTACCTCTCGCAGAACAGTGGAATTGTAATTATAGCTTATTTCCATTATATCCAGTTCTTAGAATGAATAGTAATGGCAAGAAGTTAGGACTTGAAGACATCGGTAGAACGATATGGACATCACAAGAAAAAATGAATGGATGGATGGATGAATGAAGAATGTTTTTTTATTGCTTTCTATGTGCAAAGGTCTAGAGATAAAAATGAAGGATCAAGACAGTCCCAGTTCCCTAGGAGCTCACATTCTAATAGGGGTAAGCAACATAGAAAGTTTTAGCTGTAAGCCCAGTGTAATGACCCAGTAGTGGTCTTTAGGATGCAGCAGTAAAGAAATGGTGATGCATCTCTCTTAATGTCATAATCTATTTCAGATGTTGCTACATTTGACAGTGCCTAAGAAGGTTCAAACATCATTGTGTGATGAGAATGAAGGTTTTACAAGTGACCATCTCAGGTGTTGCATAGGTACACTCAAAATATCAAAGCAATCAGAGGAAGGCCTTTAGCAAGTGTGCTGCATACTCTGTGGAGGATTCATGGAAATATTATGGAAAGAGATAGTTGTAATGTTATAATTATAATAGGGAGATACTCCCCACCCATTAAAAGGTCTAATACCTGGATCCTGTGATCACATGGAACCTGCGGTCACATGGAGCCTGTGTCACATGGAGCTCAGTGTGGGAGGAGCTTGCCTAAGAAGGAGAGAGAGAGAGCACGAGCAGAGAACAGAGAAAAGAGAGCAGAGAGTGAGGCAGAGCAGAGAGATAGAAACAAGCTGTGAGTGGGCAGAGGGAGGAACTTGCTTAGGGGAACTCATCTTGTGGGGAGGCCTGACAGAAAGAAGGCTTGGGATATAGGTGCTCTCTGGATTAGTGATGAGTATCTTGTTAAATCTTACCTCCTGGTATGCTAATGATGTTCCAAATAAATGTTTTGGATTTTACTTTGAGGAAGAGAGTTTATTATATTTTGCAAATTTACCTGGGGAATATGCATGCACATTCATAGTGGCTACTGTGAGTATTGTATTGGTGTTACAATAGTAAGTGCACAAGATGTTTTCATGATAGAAACAAGGAGATGGAGGAAAGGTTTTCTACTGGTTGTAACATAGAAGGAAAGGGAATTCCGGTTTTCTTAAAAGGGAGTAAGGGAAGAATATGATTTTGTTGTAGACTATTGCCAAGGTATGATTCATCTACAAGGGTTGATTTCTCATGAGAGGCCAGTAGTGTGGCATTTACATTTTTCTTGCTTCCCTTTGAATTTTGGTCCAGAAATTTCCCTTTCATGGCTATTAAATAACAAGGTCATGATTGCAATCTGTTCCTACCATCATTAAAATGCTACTACCTCTCCGGCATGATTGTGCTCTGCTAAAATACTGTCCTTCTGGTATTTTAAAGTATCTTTTCTGATACTTTTTTTTTTCACTGAGAGCTTTGGCTCAGTTACTTCCCCTGGCTACCTTTTAATATTTCCAGAAAAAGAAGTTGCCTAGCTGTTGATAAATGGTGTGGCTATCATTTTCACAGAAAAGGATAACAAAATTCAGTAAAAAATTCATGACACGTACTTTGTGATGTGATTCAGCTTATTAACTCAAACAGATGAGGCACATGCCTCTCTTTTACTTAACTTGGAGTGCAGAGACAGAAAGAGGAAGGGTGAGTATTCAAAGGATAATCATAGAAGGCTTTTTTCTTAATGTATCTATTAGGCATGGGCTCCAAGTTAAGGCATCTCCAACTTTTATTTTATTTTATTCATACATGAGAAATTGCTTGTGAGAGATGTGCTTTCAACTCCTTTCCAAAATGATTAATTGCTAAGCAACACAGGCTTCCACCAAATCCTCATAAAGTTCCTTTACATGACTTGCCATTAATACATCTCCTTTGACAAAGTCACCAGGAAAGGAAAAAAAGTCTCTTTTAAAATAGTGGACACTCCTCCATTTGTCATAAGCTCGAACTAAGCTTTTCCTGTATGCATTTCATTTCCTTTGTCTTCAGCTAAATGACCTCTAAACAAGAGAGATCTCTCTTTTGCTGTGATGTGACTGAAGCCAGGTGGAGTAGCCTTTTTAAACACTCCAACGAGGTTTTCTTCCTTGCCTTTTTTTAACCACCAGGCATCAGGACATAAATTAGGAAATGCATAGATTTTCAGTCATAATCCCATTTTTTAGGTCTCACAGAATAACTCTATCTGTTAATGTTAGATACAGCCCACCAAGATTTATGAAAGGGACAAGTAATGTATCTTTATTTGAGGAAGAGCAGCACATCTCTACTATACACATAGCAGTTTATGGTGGTGCATTTAGATATATAGAGCATAATTCTTCTTCTCTGACTTATTTGATAAATTTTGAAAAATTCAAAAATAATAAACTATGCAATACACTTTTTTTGTTCCTAAAAGACCTGCTTAAGACAACAATATCCTTCAACCAGGGTCTGATAGTCCGTCATATATAGGTCTTTGAAGCTATATACAGTTGTTATACTTTGAACTTATTACAAAAGAAACAAGCTGTAACCAAGTTCTTCCACGGTGCCGGGAGAGATGTCCTGAAAGGTAACTTGTATCTTTTTTTTGGCTGGCAGATAAACATCTTACTTGTTATATTATCAGTGACAAGGTCTGATAAAATACATGATACAGAATGATGTTAAAACTTGGTGCTGTCTCAACGCATATAATAAAAGAGGGATTTTAGAAGTTTTTAAGAACATCCAAGGGATGTCTAGGTAAAAGAAATTACTGGCCAAATGGTTTCTCTAATTAGAAAATAAAAGTAGTAATGTATAGCACCAACACAATATTCACAGCAGTGACAGTGACTATGAATATTCTGCTATAGTTCTGAAGTGCAAAATATAATAGACTCTCCATATGTAAGATAGAAGCAAAATATTTATTCAGACACCGGAAAACCAAATCTCAGTACCAGAAAGTCAAATCCATCATAGCAACAAAAAAGTTAATACACCATAACACAGCAGGGAGCCATATCACCCTTTAATTTTCCCACACACAAACATTCACAAGCCTAGCTGTCTGCTTTCCTGCGTCTTCTCTCTCCCACTGTCTAGCGGCTCTGACTCCGAGCTTCCTCTGGGCTCTGCTCCACCCTTCTTATTATAGCCTTCAGCAAACTCCTTCCACTAAGGGCTCCCTGTGATTACATTATGCTTATTAAGTGGCAGGGAAGATCTTCAAATTCCCTTAGGCCTGTTAGCTGATCATTGTACAATATTGCGGTTAACTTTGTATACAGTACATTTCACTTTTTGTCAGTTCATGTTTTTCCAGGTTTTTCTGAGAGCATTCTGCTCATAACTTCCTTTTTTATTAATTAATTTAATTTTAGTTTTCAACATTCACTGCCACAAGATTTTGAGTTCCAAATTTTCTCCCCCCAACCCAAGATGATGTGCATTCCTTCCCCCAAACTTCTCTTTCTTCTATCACCCCCTCCTTTTCTTGTTCCCTTCCCATTCTATTTGTAGGGCAAGATAGATTTCTATACCCCATTGCCTTTATATCTTATTTC
>NW_027187311.1:0-11037 GCF_028583685.1 Petaurus breviceps papuanus | reverse complement strand
TAGCACCCACCCAGAAACACTTGGCCATGTAACCTTGAGCAAGTTACATAACCCTGATTGCTTAGGGGCGGCCAGGTGGCTCAGCGAGTAAGAGCACTGGCTCCAGTGTCGGGATAACCTGGATCAAATCCGGGCTCAGATACTCAGCACCACGCCCAGAAATAACTGGCCGTGTAACCTTGAGCAAGTTACTTAACCTGATTGCTTAAAAAAAAAAAAAAGATAAAAAGATTCTTAGATGTTCAGAGCCACGATGGTAGAGCAAAAGCAGGAACTCATCTGAACTCACCCAAGAATTCCTTCATTAACCTCTAAAATTTGAATCTGAGTGGTTTTTAGTGTGGCAGAATCTATCAGGAGATGGAGATTGGCAGATTTCCATCCCAGAAAAGTATGGAAGAGTAGGATTTCTTGTGCCAAGCAGGGAAAGTGCAGAGCATGTAGCACATGGGCTGCACCAGCACAGACCCAACCATAGGGGAGCCAGAGCAAGCCCAGGTGAACTGACTCACCCACTGCAGGGGCGATTCCCAAACCTCTTACCACAGGACAGGGGTCTGTCAGAGCAGGGTAAGAGACAAACACAGGGCCTGTGGCAGCAACAGCAGCTACTCTTGGGCTATCGGCCCACAACCTGGATGTTTAAAAATCACTTTCCTGAACTTCCAGGAGCCAACATGCCACAGAAAACATAGGTGCTCTCATCTCCCCCTCTGACTCTCAAAATCCTAGAGAATATTGCCACAGGGTATATCCTGAAATAGTGGGAACCACTGTAGGCTTGGGAAACCTGGAGGGAGGGTGTGGCTGTGGCTGTGCTGAGGGTAAAGTGTAGGACAGGAGGCTATCCAACAAGCTCCATCTCAGTGAATCAGAGGGAGATTCTGATCCCCAGTGGGGTGGAGCCAGCAAGCACTAATACCTGAACTGCATGTGTGCCTTCAAGCATCCAGGGGGATTGGCAGATGCCAGCCCATTCCCAGACACCCTCTGCTGAGCCCCAAGTTTGTGGAGGGGGAATCCTGAAGCACTCAGACCACCCCTCCCACACTGTGAGATTCAGTGTAACTCCTGGGGATAACGAAAGTCCTGTCCTTCAGTGTCCTGATAAAAATCTCAAGTCTGTTTTGCCCTATTATATTAACACTGAACTTCTAAAGGCACAACTATAAAATAATTATCTTAATTCCACATAATTAACAAATCCTTAGCTATTCTGCTTTGATAATAAACAAGAAAGGCAGCAATAGTTGTGAAGCTATTACAATGATCAGCTGTCAGTTGTTTGGTTTAACTGTAACAGGAAAGCTGACTACTCTGCCTTAAGTGATCCCCACCACATTTTTTTTTCCCTTTCCTGCCTTCAGGCGGCCCAGTGGTTCTGACTTTCCGGAGTTTTTTCCTGGCCTGAATGGGCCCCTGGTACATGTGGTTGAAAATGAAATAACAGGAAAGAGATTTACCATTAAGGAAAGAAATGGCAGAACTCTACTTACCATATTTCCTCCCCCTAACACCACTGACTCATTTTTAGCCCAGAAAATTCATGATGGTCTAGATTTCTATAGTTTAATTTTTTTTCTACAATTAGAGTGGGCTACACTATGAGTAAAAGGATTCTACTTCATTTCAAGCCACCCCCTAAAAAACTGACTACCACACATTTCTATTTCTATGGCATTTTGAGAGGTAGCTTCCATTATATTCTCTTTGTAGATTATCATAACCTTCCCCTCACTTCATTTCAGCATATTAGATAAATTTCTACAAGTTCTCTTTTGGGTTAACCATATGTTTATCTTACTACTGTGCCATACTCTGAACCAACTGAAAATACACTGGGTCTGGAGTCACGACTTGGTTTCAAATTGTATTTCTAACACTTACTACCACTGTGACCTAAGGAAAATCCTTTAAATTCCCTTAACTTCAGTTTTCTCATTGTGAGGCATTAGACAGAGTGCTCCTAGAGGTCAATGTCAGATCCAGAACTGGATCAGCCTGATAATGCTATTATCTTATGGCTTGAAGCAAGCATGTGAGTGTCAGCATACAACATAAACTTTAAAGAAACAGAAAAAAATCTTTCGAACTAATCGATGCTCTAGGCAAGTGAAGAGAGAGAGAATAGGAAATAATTATTCTTATAAAAGAAGGATGACTGCAAGAGGATCTCCTTTGAAGATTTTTTAACTTTGTTTTTAGTTTTCAACATTCATTTCCACAAGATTTTGAGTTACAAATTTTATCCCCATCTCTCCCCTACCCCCCACCCCAAGATAGCATGTCTACTGAATAACCCCTTCCCCCAATCTGTTCTCTCTTATATCCTTCCCCAACCCTCCCCCTAACTTCCTTGTAGGGCAAGATGAATTTCTATACTCCATTGCCTGTATATCTTATTTCCTGGTTGCATGTAAAAAAACAATTTTTATCATTTGTTTTTGAAACTTGGAGTTATAAGACTTTTCCATTCTTCCTTCTTCAACCACCTGCACTGGGAAGACAAGCAATTTAATATAGGTTGTATATGTGTAGTTACGCAAAACGTTTCCATAGCAGTTATATTGTGAATGACTAACTATATTTCCATCTATACTATCCCAACTCCCACTTATCCTATTTTTTCCTTTGACCCTCTCCCTTTGCAAAACTGTTAGCTTCTAACTACCTCTACTCCAATCTGCCCTCCCTTCTATCATCCCTCCTCTTATCCCCTCATCTCTTGCTTTCCTGTAGGGTAAGATACCTAAATGAGTGTGTATGTTATTTCCTCCTTAAGACAAATTCAATGATAGTAAGTTTGACTCATTCCCTTTCACCTTCCTGCTCTTACCCTCCATTGTAACAGTTTTCTCCTGCCTCTTGTATATGAGAAAATTTACCCTATTCTATCTCTCCCTTTCTCCTTCTCCCAATATATTCCTGTTGCACCTCTTAATTTTTTAGATATCATCCCTTCATATTCAACTCATCCTGTGCCCTCTGTCTATGTGTACATGTATACATACACACACAGATATACATACACATATATGCCCTCTTCTAGCTACATATATATGTATGTATGTGTATATATATATATATTTATATTCCCTTCAACTATACTTCTACTGAAAAGTCTCATGAGTTACAATTTTCAAATTTAACAAATTCCTTATATCTTTTTTTTTGTTTACCTTCTCATGCTTCTCTTACTTCTTGTATTTGAAAGTCAAATTTTCTGATCAGCTCTGATTTTTTCATAAAGTATGTTTGAAAATTCTCTATTTCATTGAATGACCCTATTTTCCCCTGAAGTATTATACTCAGTTTTGCTGGGTAGGTGATTCTTGGTTTTAATTTTAACTCTTTTGACCTTCAGAATATCATATTCCAAGTCCTTCAATCCCTTAAGTAGGAGCTGCTAGATCTTGTATTATACTGATTGTGTTTCCACAATACTAAAACTGTTTCTTCATCATTTGCTTGTAATATTTTCTCCTTGACCTGGGATCTCTGGAATTTGGTCATAAAATTCCTAGGAGTTTTCTTTTTGGGATCTTTTTCAAGAGACATCATGATCTGAAAAGGATGCATTTAGTATTTCTGCCTTTCTCCACTGGATTGTAAGGTTCTGATGTCCTAGTACATGGTCGATTTTTATGTATGTGCCATGTGCCACTGAGAAGAAGGTATATTCCTTTTTATCCACATTCAATTTTCTCCAGACATCTATCATATCTACCTTCTCTAACATTCTATTAGCCCCTTTAACTTCTTTCTTGTTTATTTTGAGGTTAGATTTATCAAGTTCACAGAGGGGGAGATTAAGGTCCTGGGCTGGTATAGTTATGCAATGTATTTCTTTCTCTAACTCCCTTCACTTCTCTAGGAATTTGGATGCTATACTGCTTGGTGCATATATGCTTAATAATGATATTGCTTCATTGTCAATGTTACCTTTTAACAGGATATAGTTTCCTTCCTTATTACTTTTAATTAGATCTATTTCTGCTTTTGCTTTATCTGAGATAAGGATTGCTATTTCTGCTTTTTAATTTTACTTTAGCTGAAGCATAATATGTTCTGTTTTAGCCTTTTACCTTTATCCTGTGTGTGCGCCCTTGTTTCAAATGTGTTTCTTGTATACAGCATACTGTAGGATTATGGGTTTTAATCCATTCTGTATGGAGGAGATCATCCCATTCAATTTCACAGTTATGATTACTATTTGCGTCTTTCCCGCCATCCTATTCCCTTTCCTGTTTATGCTTTTATTTCTCCCTTCACCTCCTTAAGAGTTTTCCTTTTGACAACTGCTTCCCTTAGTATTCCCTCCCTATCAACCTTCCTACCTTTTCCTACCTTCCCCCCTTACTACTGCTTCCCTCCCTTCTAACAACCCTCCTTTTCTTTTCCCTTTCCTCTCCTAGTGCCTGTAGGGCATGATAGATTTTTATACTTAACAAGGTATCTTATTCCCTCCTTGAATCAAAACCATTAAGAATAAATCTCATACACTGCTCCTCTCCCTCTCTTCATTCCTTCTATTATTTTTTCTCTTTTTTATTTTTTTAGTTTAAATCATTCATTTCTACAAGATTTTGAGTTACAAATTTTCTCCCCATTTTTCCCCTACCCACTACTCCAAAACAGTGATGCTACTGAATATCTCCCCTCCCAATCTGTTTCTACCTCTTCTGAGGAAGTTTGGTTTCTACTCCGCCATCTTGACTCCACCCCCTTTCCCCTCTATTATAATATGTTTTTGAGTCTTTTCATGTTTGAATCCTACCATGTTTCCCTGATAATAAGACACTGTCTTATTAATTTTTTTTGGACAGAAAAACACCAGAGGGCTTATTTTCGGGGGAGGGCTTATTTTAATGAACATTGACAGCAATGACATGTGACTCCTCTACAATTGCTTTCTTATACTCAACAGTATAGCTCTTCCTTTTTGTACTCATGTCTGGGGGTCAAAACAGACAGAATAATAAAATTATGACCATCAGTCCTTCTTTTCACTCCATCATTCCCCCTGAGTTCTTCTTTTTTCCTCCATCATGCCCTTTTTATCCTCCATCATGCCCCCTCACTCCCGCTTACATACCGGGTTTTTATGTTGTCCTGCCTCAGCTCTCCTCCGCGGCACTGTTCTCAATGGCTCCAGCAAGCAAATCACTGGGGAAGAACAGGATGACGGGCTCACTGCTGCAGCTCTGATTGGATGCAGCTCGGAGCGTGGCATGAGTTTCACCCGATGGGGGGATGGTGCATACAGAGGGTACCATAATGTAGCGTGTAGCGCAGGGGATCACCTTCACTACAGTAGGAATCTCAATAGGGCTTATTTTCGGGGGAGGGCTTATTTTAGAGGAATCTTACACAGTAAGGGGAGGGCTTATTTTTGGTATAGGTCTTATTATTGGGGAAACACGGTATATTTAACTGATTATGTTATTCTCTCCTTGAACGAAAACCAGTGAGAGTAAAGCACATGAAATGTTCATCTCCCTCCCTTCTTCCTTCTACTGTAATGTTTTTATGCCTCTTTGTGTGGCCTAATTTACCCTTTTCTGCTTCCTCCTCTTCTCTTCTCCCATTAAAATTCCTTTGCTCCCCTTAACAGGGTTTTCTAAAAATCATCACCGTGGTTGGTTTTTATCCACACTCTCTATCTATGTATAGCCCTTTTATATGTTATGATGATCATACAATTCTCAATTTTGACAGATATCAACTTCCCATTAAAGGATGTAAACAGGTTGCTCTTATTGAATAGAAAGGCTTGTGTGTGTGTGTGTTTCTGTGTGTGTGTGTGTGTGTTTTCCCCGTTTACCTTTTTATGCCATTCTTGAGTCTTGCATTTGGAGATCAAATTTTCTACTGATCTCTGACTTTTTTCATAAGGCCTGGAAAACCCTTATTTCTTTGAATGACCATGTCTTTGCCTGAAAGATTATTCTTAGTTTTGTTGGATAGTTGATCCTTGGTTGTAGCCTGAGTTCTTTTGCTTAAAAAATATCATATTCCAATCCCTCTAATCTTTTAATGTAGAAGCTACTAGGTCCTGTGTGATCCTGACTATACTTCCATGACATTTCAACTCTTTCTCTCTTGATGCCTTCAGTATTTTTTCCTTGATCTGATAGTTCTGGAATTTGGCTACAAGAGTTCTTGGAATTTTCAATTTGGGATCACTTTCAGAAGTATCCAGTGGATTTTTTTCTATAGCTACTTCACCTCCTGGTTCTAGGACTTCAGGGGAATTTTCCTTGATGATTTCGTGGAAGATGTTGTCCAGGCTTTTTCTCATCAAGACTTTCTGGTAGACCAGTAATTCTTAGATTATCTCTCCTGGATCTGTTCTCTAATGTCAGTTGTTTTTCCAATGAGATATTTTACATTTTTTTCTAATTTTTCATTCTTCAGGTTTTTTTTTGACTGATTCTTGATGTGTCATCGAATCATGAGCTTCATATTGACTGATTCTACTTTTTGGTGAAGTATTTTCCTTGACTAATTTTTTATATTCATTTTCCATATGTTCTGATTTTGTTTTTAGGGAGTTCTTTTCTCCAGTTAGGTTTTGCAACTCTTTTCCAATTTCACAAATTTTACTTTGAAAGGAACTGTTTTCTTCAGTATTTTTTTTTTCTATTTTGGCAAGTATATTTTTAAAATGCTTTCTGGTCTTGAGACCTGTTCATATGCCCTATTGAGGTTTCAGAGTTGTGTCAATGCTTACCTCTTGTGAATTTCATTCTTCTTGTTCCCTATAAAAGAAATCATTTTTTTTGTTCTTCCAAATTCCTTTTTTCCCCATTGTAATTGACTATTTCCTGGCCTTTAAAGTGGATTTCTCCTTCTAGGGTATAGAGGGCTCTGACCCAGGCATCTTATGCTGGGAGCTAAGAATCTGGTTATTGGCTTTGTGTAATGTATCCTGTGGGCGTCTAGACTGAGGACAAGGCCAGGCCTTTCTGAGTTGCCTCAAGGTTACTCTGAAGCTCACAGTGAAATTTATGGTGGAAGTGTGGTCTGGCTGCTTCAGGATTCTATATTTCAGCCCCAGGCTGAAACTCAGGCAGCCTCAGCTGTTGGTGGCTGGCAGTGCCAGTATCTACTGCTTCCTCTGGTTGTGTGAAGGCACAACTGGGCTTCTAATGTTAGCACATGCAGCCTCCAACTCCTGAGGGTTCAGAATCTCCTGCTGGTTAGCTGAGATGGGACTTGTTGGGGTGGCTCTCACCCTGAAACTTAGCCTTGACACAGCCACACCCACACCCTTACTCTAGGACTTCCAAGACTGACATGGGTTAAACTATTGCATGATTTAACCTTTCACAATATTCTTTGGGTTATCAGGGTCTTACGGAGAGAGTAGAAAAGGTAGGCTTTACTCTGCCATCTTGGCTCCTGGGAGTTCAGGTAGCTGATTTTTAAATATCCAGGATGTTGGTTGGTAGCCCCAGAATTAGCTGCTGCTGCTGTAGGCCCTGCACTTTCTCTTACCTACCTCTAGCAGATCCCCTATCCTGTGGGTGAGGTCTGGGAATTGCTCCTGTTGTGGGTGAATCAGCTCACCCAGGCTCACTCTGTTTTCTCTCTGTTTGGGTCTTGGATCTTTGCTGGTGCAAACTCCTTGCTCCATGCTTCCCTGACCAATCCCATGTATGCACCTTCCCAGACTGAAAACCTGCCACACTCCATTTCCCAATGGATTCTGCCACTCTAAAATCCATCCAGATTCACTTTTTACAGGTTGCTGAAGGAATTCATAGAGGAATTCCTGCTTTTACTGCACTCTCTTGGCTCCACCCTGTCTATAAAGAGTGATTTCATGAGAAAATGAGAAGGATATAGCACACAATACTAATCAGATTTAGGGATAGCTAACCATTTTACGAAAAAATAAGAGATATTGAGCAAAGTTAGGTGTAAAATGGATAATTTCAATGTCATTAAAAATTTTTATACAAATAAAACTAACGTACCAAGGTCAGAGGGAAACAGAAAATTGGGGAAAATATCTTATAGACGATTTATAAGATAAAGGTCTCTTATTTAAATTATACAAAGAACTTTTTCAAATATGTTAGGATATGAGTCATTTCTTAATAAAGGATCAAAGGATACGAACAGTCAGTTTTCTGAAGAAATCAAAACAATTTATGTTCATATGAAAAAATGCTCTAATAATTATGGATTAAAGAAATACAAATCAAAACTGAATTGAGCAATCATTTTACACCTACCAGACAAGCTAAAATGATAGAAAGGGAAAGTGTCAAATGTGGGAGTGGATATACAAAAATTGGGACACTCATTCTTGGTGGAATTGTGAATTTTCCCAAACATTCTGGATTTATGCCCAAAGAACTATCAAACTGCCTATACCCTTTGACCCAACAATACCACTACTTGATTCATTTCTGAAGATGATTAGGGAAAAGGAAAAGAATCTTTATGTTCTGAAATATTTATAGTAACTTTGTGGTGGCAAAGAGCTGAAATTTGCAGGGTGTACATTAGTTGGGGAATTGCTGAGCAAGTTGTGGTATATGCTTGTGATGGAATACCATCATGCTATAAGAAATGATGAGCTCAATGGTTTTAGAAAAAAGATGGAAAGACTTGCACAAGATAATCAAGAGTGAAATGAGCAGAAGCAAGAGAATGTTGTATACAATAACATCAATATTTTTTAAGAACAACATTTTTAAATATGTTATTTTATCTATTACAAATACCCAACATAATTTTAAAGGATACATGAAGAAAGATATCATCTATATGTAGAGAATAAACTGAATAAGAATAATTTCACATATGTATAGTGATTTGAGTCTAATGGTAGCTATCTCTTGTGTGGGGAGGGAAGAAATAAAAGGAAATTTTTGAAAAAAGGGGAAATTACATGATAAAATAAGAATCAGAGGGCAGAATAGAATTAGAAAAAGTTACATTGGTCACCTCTTGAAAGAAAACTCCAAACTATAACCTCCAGTAATATTATAGCTACAATCCAGAGTTTCCATGTTAGGGGAAAAATTCCTACAAGAAACCAGAAAGAATTCAAGTACTGAGGAGTCCAAGGCAGGATTACAGATGATTTACTAGCCACCAATCTAAAGAAGTGGAAAACATAGAATACACTATTCCTAACAGTTAAAAATCAAGAAGACCTTATCCAGAAAAATGAATAAAACCTAAATGGAAAAAATAAATAAATACAGGACTTTAAAGAATTAAGCATTTATATAAACAAAACTACTTCATTTTTTTTTTCCTGAATTGACTAAATAAGGGAAGAAAACTCAAACACAGACACAGAGTGAGGACAAAATTTAAGATGACCTAAGAGAGAAGTTCAGAAAACAGATAACTAAAGGTGAAGTACCTTAAAGGTAGGTAAAAAGCATATACTTTTCCTAGGAGCCAGTGAAAGGGAAAATATGGGTAAAGATAGCTTGAAGATAACATGGGGTGAAAGAGTCTTTTCAGGCTTGGGATGACAATATGTATTTTATAAGAACAGAAATATAACTGTATTCTATATAATGCTTTGAATTGTTATTTTTCCTAGGTTAGGCAGCAATGACAGGATAATAAAAATGTAAGTTAGGGGAAGAAAAAACAGAGAGACAGAGAAAAACAAGCAAGTTCATGTTTTGTAATATAAAAAATTAGAGAATCTCAAGGGCTGATTAGAGAATAATTTGTACTTTTTGCCAGCATTCTAATGGTCACTTATGAGAACTGCTTTTTCCCAGTAAGTAAAGAATCAACCTAAAAGGGACATGACAGAAAAATGCTGTCTTTCTTGATACTACTGTGTACAGTAGGTGGCAGCAGACTTGGATGATCTAGGAAGGAACAGTCTGACAGACGACAGTTTAATCCTGACACCTCTTCTTGTTTATAGGGCTATTTTTTGTTCATTCTCTTTTAACTGAATTTCATGTAGATATATGCTCAATCCCATTCATGGTCTCTTTTGTGGTCATTGTTAAGTTTTCAGTGGGAGCAGTATACTACAGAAATCAACAGAAACTGAAAATCAGGTCTTGACTTTGTTGGTTTTTTGTTTCTTTGGTTTTTTTTTTGTTTTGTTTTGTTTTGTTTTTTGCTTTTTTTGGAGGTCAGGGCAATTGGGGTTAAGTGACTTGCCCAATGTCACATGCCTATTAAGTGTTAAGTGTCTGAGACTGGATTTGAACTCAGGTCCTCCTGAACTCCAGAGCCGGTGCTCCATTCACTGCACTACCGAGCCACCCCAGTTTTTTTTTTTATTTTATACTTAACAAAATGATAAAGATAATGTTAATAATGTCAATTAAACTTCAAACTATATTGCATTCATTTTTCTCCCCTGGAAATATAATGTCAACAACAACTTACCAGCATACCCAGATTCCCCAAGTTCAATGGACAGAGAATAATAAAGCTTGCTAAGCCTCCTGAATTCTCCAAAAAGTGCCATGTTTTGTTTCTCAGGACTCATTGTGTGTGGTGAGAGAGTGACACAATATCCTCTGGAGAATCTGGGGAAGGCTTAGACTGTTCCTTCCTAGAGCATCGAGGGCACTGTACACAGTGGTATCAAGAGAGACAGCATTTTTCTGTCCTGTCCCTTTTAAGTTGATTCTTTACTTACTAGGGAAAAGCAGTTCTCATAAGTGACCATTAGAATGCTGGCAAAATTACAAATTCTTCTCCAATCAGCCCTTGAGATTCTCTAATTTTGTATATTACAAAGGCTGAACTCGCTTGTTTTCTCTTTCTCTCTGTTTTTTTCTTCCTTTAACTTACATTTTCATTATCCTGTCATTGCTGCATAACCTATAGGAAAAATAACAATTCAAAGCATTTTATAGAATACAGTTATATTTCTGTTCTCATAAAATGCATATTGTCCTCCCAAGCCTGAAAAGGCTTTCACCCCAGGTTATCTTCAAGCTATCTTTACCCATATTTTCTCTTTCACTGGCTCCTAGGAAAGGTATATGCTTTTTACCTTCCTTTAAGGCACTTCACCTTTAGTTATCT
>NW_027187310.1:0-12377 GCF_028583685.1 Petaurus breviceps papuanus | reverse complement strand
TATCATTCTGTCCATTTCCCTCCCTGACGTTAATACATTATTGTGCCTCGGTTCATTCACATCTTCCCAGTTTTTTCTGATTTCCTCACATCCGTCGTTTTCTTCTGTGACGATTTCCTTTTACATTTACACCCAAATGTCTGCAGTTGTGTCCAGGGCAGCTCTGCTTCCATCTCTTTGCTACTCCTGATTAGGCTGCTCCAAGGCTTTAGCTTTTATTTTTTTTTTACTTAAACACTAAAAGATCATTTCCACACATGTGGAAAAACACAAAGTGAACTCTTAGTAAAAGCTTGAATCTCCATTGCCCACTGCCTGCCTATTGAGAGAGGCATATTATAGATCCTTCACGGTTCTTTTAGTCTGCTCCTCTGTGTTTCCTTCTGGAGTTTCTTCCCTTCTCTTCCAAGCATTTGAAAGTATTTCAGTAGATGTATTTTTAGATCAATATTTCTATTCCCTCTCTCCCTGTTAAGATATTACCTGAGATAATGAAATGTCAAAGAAAAAATGCCAAGGTAGATATTAAGTGAAGTTAAATAAAATGCATTAATATGGAAGTCACGTCCAAAAGTGTTTGTCTCTTTCCCTTGACTCTATCTGCTCAATGTCATGTTGGCTACAAGCGTGTGTGCACACTCCATGTGCCCATGGTGAGTGGAATCATCTTCACAAGAGTTTTTTACACTTTTTTGTGTTTTGACCCCAGGCTGGGATGCCCACGTTGCCTGGTAAGCAGGCCAGGGCAGGGTGAAGCAGATGATTTTAGGGCCCTTTTCTGGCCCTTCCAGGCAGCAGGAGGTGAGCAGTGAGGTCCTCCAACAAGGATGCTCAGTGAGAGGAGCTGCTGATTCTTATTGATGCTTCTGTCCAGAGAGAATACGACCCAATGGCCTGGGCCACCTGTCTGCAGGGCTATGACTGCAGCTCCCAGTGTAGATGCACCTTCTGCTTCTGTCCAGAGAGAAGACTCCCCGATGGCCTGGGCTGCCTGTGTGCAGGGCTGTGACTGTAGCCCCCATTGTAGCTGCACCTGCTATGTCTTCACTTACTTTTGACTCATGTATAGATTGGACTGAAGGGAGGCAGAGGTGTGAGAAGGGCCCGTTCTTCCTTCCAGAGCCAGCAGAGTGCAGCAGCACAGGACTTCTAGGGAGTAGGAACTGTGAGTTACCTTTATTTTATTTTGCTTTTTGGAGGGGGGAAGGTAGGGCCGTTGGGGTTAAGTGACTTGCCCAAGGTCACACGGCTAGTTTTGTGTTAAGTGTCCGAGGCCGTATATGAACTCAGGTCCTACAGACTCTAGGGCTGGTGCTGTATTCACTGCACCTCACCCCCCAGCCACCCCATGTGATTTACTCTTGCCACATGAGCTCCCCTAAGTCCACTTTTCCATGGACAGAGGGCGTCACTGACTTTTAAGGAGACGATTTGCACCAACTCTTCTTACTATATCACCTGTGAGGTGAATTGAATAAAAACTTTCTCCACTTAGACCTTGGGAGAAAGCACACTGGTGTTGGCTTAGCCAGTGCTATTAGAAAACAAGATCTGACCCATTAGTGGAGTACCTAGAGCCTGGAAGGTCAAGAGGGAGCCTTGAGCTCAGACCTGAGACTGGTCGGTAAGAACAGAGTTTACCATAACGGGGTTTGGTCTTCGGGTCCTCACTGTGGGAAGTCAGTTTCCAACATTTTATGGGCTCTGTCTCCTATGCTGATCACCACAAGCCTATGCTTTTGTCAGTCATTCCAGGTGTTCTTGTACTCATTTTATAAGGAGAAAACTCAGACTGAGAGAAAGGCAGCATTTGAGCTCTTTGAGATCTATTACCAGCAGCAGGATAAGGGGTCACAAGGTCATGAACAGTTTATTGACTTTTTTTGTACAATGAACACTTGTTTTCTAGAATAATTCTGTCAAGTCTCTGCACAGAAAAGAGTTTACTCAAATAGCTCCTTTTGTGAGAAGAGTAGAGCCAGGAGAAATTTGTACACAAGTACAGAAACAACATTTAATGTGGCAACCAACTTTGATCGGCTGGACTCTTCTCAGCATTTCAGGGTAATAAGTCAAACCCAAAAGTCTCATGATGGAGAAAGATGTCTACACCCAGAGGAAGAACTGAGTTTGAATCCAGATTGAAGCAAACTCCCTGTCCTTTTTCTTTTTCCTGTTTGGTTTTATTCCCTCTTTCCCATTGTTTATTCCATCTGATACAATCCTTCTTTATAACCTGACTCATGTCCAATGTGAAAGTATTTATGAATCCTGTACTTGACTGCATGCCACCATGAGGGGAGGGAGGTGGGGAGGGAGAGAAAATTTGAAACTCAAGGAATTGTGGGACTGAATCTTATAAACTAAAAGTAAACAAATTAATAAAGACCAAGAATAAAAACCCCAAAACCAAATAGCTCCTTTCCTGCAGCCTCTCCAGACTTACCTCTTTCCACCTTTGTCATCTTTGTTATTTACCAGGTGAGTAGAGAAACCTTGCAGTTGGTTTAACTTGCCTTTATCCTAGTTAGGTTGCATGGACTCTCCTACAATCCCATTTCCCGTGTGATTTAGGGTTTGGGACATAAATTTCAGATCCACAACTTGACATAGTCCAGGTTCCAATATGCTTCAAAAAATCAATATGGAGCCTGCAGTCTGTGGTCATTTCCTTGTTCTGGACCTGCCGGTTCTGGTGTTTCCCAGCGTGGTCTGACCCTCTACCATCCTTTCACCTATCTATATGTCCTCTGATCTGAGATGCCCAGGACATGTTGCCCTATTGTCATCCCAAAGTACTACTCTCCAGAGCCCTGGGGCCTATGTGACAGGCTCCCTGGACAAAGGAAAGATACCTGAGGCCCTGCCAGGGAGGGTGAAGGATTGGGAATTAAGTAGCTTAGAAAAGAGAAAGCCTTATGGATACATCTCTGTACTTGAGAAGAGGAATGGCCTCCATAAACTCCTGTCTCTAGGCTCTCACCTCAGGGGCTTCCTCTGTGTCCCTGGCGCAACTTAGTAATTTCCCATGGCTAGAAAAGGATGCCAGGGATGTGTTCTTGGGATAATGAACCCTCTTTTGAGAATGAATGGCAATTTCCCGAGGTAAAAGTTACAGGGATTTGCAACAGTTTCAAGCTCCAATAGAATGGGGCCCACATAGCCATTCCTAAGAATACGTGCTGTCTGCATACTGACTTAGAAAACATCAAACTACGATTATTGGTGCTTGATTGTATTTTTATTCATTCTGATCACTATTTTTCAACTACATTTCCATCTGGTTCAAGCAGCAGGCCTGGGGTCTGACACCTCTGGTCTAGTGGACAAATAGGGGAAAGACAAGTAGTAAAGGATCTGAGCAGCAGGTTAGGGAGCCTGGCATTTGTCTACATGGAATTTTGTGACCAGGGAAACCACCCTTGTGTAGATAACCTGGGATCCACATCCCCACCAAGGGAAAGAAATCAGGAGCTAAACTTGGACTAAACAAGCACAGACTCCAGTGTCTGGGGCTGCCCAATTTTGACGGGGCCCAAAAGAACATGGGTTAGAAAAGCAGGAAAAAGTATTGTGGCCAGAGTTTTCCTCCCGACCTTCCCCACAGACACCTTGTTTGTATGGAAGATGAGCTTCCTACAGTGGCTGACCAGGCTACTTAACACAGCAGGATTTCTTACAAAGCTGCTAAAAGATTCTAGAGAATAACATACCAATGCTATTGCTGAGAGTCATGTTTTTGCTGCTGGTATATTGACATTGTCTTTACCTGCCGCCTGGTTTCTGTGAATTTGTGGGGCTTGTTCAGCCACAAAGAGAACTTAAAATGTGAACCGCATTTGTGTTTTCTCTATAAGAGTCTTGTCCAACTAGTACAATATATCACTGTCCTTTTGAGTTGGGGGTTTATCACATGAGCAGACTAATATCTGAACATTCTCCTTATATAAAGGCTCACATATTTAATATGTTTCTTATAAACAGCATATTGTAGGATTGTTTTTATAAAATTAATTAATTTAAGTTTTCAACATTCATTTCCATGAGATTTTGAGTTACAAATTTTCTCCCCATCTTTCCCCTAACCCCAACACCAAGATAGTTGTCCTTCTGAATACCCTTTCCCCCAATCTGCTCCCTCTTATATCCTCCCCCCTCAGTCTCCCGAGCTTTCTACTAGGGCAAGATGTATTTCTATACCCCAGTGACTGTATATATTATTTCCCAGTTGCATATAAAAAAGCATAATGTTTTTGACATTTGTTTTTAAAACTTTGATTTCCAGATTCTTTCCCTCTTCTCTCCTCACTTAGCCTCACTGTGAAGACAAGCAATTCAAGATAGGTTGTACATGTGTAGTTACACAAATCATTTCCATAGTTGTTATATGGTGAAAGACTAACTATATTTCCATCAACAATAATGGGGGATGGCCACAGCTTTGAGCAGCCCTCTAAGTTTGCAGCAGCAGTACAAACAAAGCCAACAGGTCCACAAGACCTGGAAGTGGTAACTGTTCCTATTTTTCCTGACCAGGAGGTCACGGTACCGCACTTTGGTCTTGTCATTATCCCAGGGCAGTGGACACCGCCTTTGCCGCTTGGTACCAGGGCATTCTTATGGCACCTCCTGCAGTTGCATATATTCCTGGGGTTTTACATACCCCCAGGAATGGCAAGCTGGTGAAACCTTGCTGAAGGCGGTCCTCATCAATGCCACAGACAGAGAGCTAAGTATCTCAGTGGGTGACACCACAGTGTTAGACCTCATGCTGCACCATGAGCTTGGACTCTTAGGTTGCACCTGGTTCGAGAGTTCGAGAGAGAAGTGGCATTACAAGAGCTCCTCCAGGAGAACAGATAGCAGGCTAGTGTGTATGGGAACCCAGCAGTAAGAAACTCTCGCCCATTATTACACTTAACTTTACAGGGAGGGCCCTTTATGGACCTGATTGACACTGGGGCAGATAAAACAGTCCTTTCCTAGGTTCAGTGGCCTAGAGATTGGCCATTGATATGGAAGGAAGAGGGAGGGCTCCCAACCCTGAAATAAGTGTGAACAGCTTGAGATGGGAACGTGAGGGGAAGGTAGGGACTATACAGCCCTCTGTGCTATCTCACTTGCCTATTAATTTGTGGAGGCGCCACGTCCTGGACAAATGGGAGTCACCATATCTACCCAGGTTTTTTAACGGGGGTCACTTTTCTAAGGCCTTGGACAACTTTAGCTATACCCATTACCTGGAAAAATGACCCAGCTGCATGGGTGGAACAGTGGCCCCTGTCACAAGAAAAAATCAAGGCCTTCGATGAAATAGTGCAGGAATAACTTAACCTTAAACTCATTGAGAAATCTAATAGTTCCTGGAATTATTCTGTGTTCATGATCAAAAAGAAGCCAGGCAGATGGAGAATGCTTACCCATCTGAGACAGGCTAATAATCAAATGGAACCCATGGATCACCCCGGAGTCGGGAGGACCTGAGCTCAGTTCCGACCTCAGAGTCTTAACACACATAAAAAAAATAAACTAGCCGTGTAACCTTGGCCAAGTTACTTAACCACAATGGCCCCCCAGAAGGCAACAACAACAAAAAAATGGAACCCATGGGAGCCCTTCAATCTGGGCTAACATCTCTCAATATGATCCCACAAGACTGGGACATGTGGGTTATTGACATAAAGGATTTCTTTTTTTTCCATCCCAATTACTTCCCAAGATGCATGCCATTTTGCATTCTCTGTACCCTGACTTTACAAACACCACATCACTGCTATCAATGGAAAGTCTTGCCTCAAGGTATGAAAAACAGCCCTAGGATGTTCCAGATAGTTGTAGATCAGGCCTTACAGCCCTTCTGTCCGGCACAAACTCGCAGGCCTATATATAGGTGATATAGATGATATTTGGGGAGCCGCCTCTGCAGTCCCTGATCTGGAGGCGTAGCTGACATATGTTATCACATGTCTTGCCGCAGCCAGCCTTGAGATTGCCAAGGATAAGGGGCAGAGGGCTGAGCCATATCGCTATTTGGGCTACAACATTCACAGCCATCAGGTCACCCTACAAAACCTGCACATTAGGAGAGACCAGGTGAGAACCCTAAAGGACTTCCAAAAACTGTTAGGAGACATTCAATGGCTCAGGACTCATGTAGGGATTCCCACATCAGATCTTACTGAGCTTTATGGAATCCTCAAGGGACAGTCAGACCTCACCTCCCCAAGAGAACTTACACAGAAAGCAGCTGAACAACTTAGCAGGTGGAGACAGCAATTGCAGACTGCACCCCCAGGACATAGGACCGTCCACAGCCATTAGAGATGTCCTTATTGCACACCTTCTGCTTTACTACATCAAGGGCTGAGCATCCTTGAATGGGGCTTCCCTTCTGCACAGCCTAAGCAGCCTTTACTTCCTTTCCCCTAGGCTGGTCAGACTTTGCTGCTTAAAGCTCTTGTGAGATGTTTGTTCCTTTCTGCGTATACCCCCAGGTTATTCACGTACCTTACACCCAGGTCCAAATAGGTCACCTCCTCTCTCAGGAGGTCCATTGGCTACTACTCCTCATTTATCCCT
Organism: Petaurus breviceps papuanus; assembly: GCF_028583685.1. Classification (NCBI taxonomy): domain Eukaryota; kingdom Metazoa; phylum Chordata; class Mammalia; order Diprotodontia; family Petauridae; genus Petaurus; species Petaurus breviceps. The sequence continues at coordinate 5,798 of NW_027187310.1, read as the reverse complement.
GTTTCTTTTCTCATGGACTTCCCATTGCATCGTCTCGCCTTTTTACCAAATGGCAATGAGTCTATCTATCAACCAAAAGGAACGGATACAAGGTGCTGTTGTTGTATATACAGACGCCACAAAAAGCCAGAAGGCATCAGCTGTGTGCCCCATGAGAGAACAGTTGTATATATTAGAGGCCCCTTTTACCTCCACGCAAAAGAATGAGTTATGTGCCATAGCCCTTGCAGCCTGAAGTTCCAAGAACTGCTAAACATAGTCACTGATAGCCTCTATGTGGCAGGAGACATGGGAGGAAATGAAACTGCCATTATTAGAAATCAGGCCAATGAAATTGCCCAATTGTTTTATTTTACTCAAGCCACTATTCGGGAAAGGGCACATCCTCTGTGTATTCTCCATGTTAATTGCCATACTAATTTGCCTGGTCCCATAACAGACCGCAATAGGCTTGTTGACAAACTTCTTACTTTTCCTGTCTGTGATATTGGACAATCCCATGCCAAATTCCATCAGTCAGCACAGTTTTTACGGAGACAGTTTCAGATATCTAGAGAGCAGGCATGGGACTGTTAAAGCCTGTCCTCACTGTGTTCCTTTCACTCCACCCCCTTGAGGTCCATTCTGTAATCCCCGCGGCGTGTACCCTAACCATCTGACAAATGGACTTTATTCATATCCCCTCTTTTGGCCACCCATGATATGTCCATGTTACAGTAGATGCCTTTTCCTCCTTTACTTCGTCCACGGCTCTCTGTGCAGTCTGCCTCCCATGGCATTACACGTTTATTGCAGTGCTTTGCCTCTTGGGGTACCCTGTCAGTTGAAGACTGATAATGGCCCGGCATTCACTGCCAAGATGTCTATTACATTCTGCACAGAGTATGCTATACTCCACCCTGCGGGTATTCCTTACAACCCCACTGGGCAAGCCATCGTGGAAAGAAAACACTGAGACCTCAGAACCCTCCTTCTCAAACAAAGGAAGGGGGGAGGGGGGCAGAACGCCCTGCCAGAAACTGAACCTAGTCCTGAACACTTTAAACATTTTCACCTGCAATGCCGCAGGCCTTACTCCTGCCGAGCGCCACTTTGGCACACGCCCCAGGAAGGATCAGGACCTGGATGGGGTGAGGCCAGTAGAAGAGAGTCAGGAATAAATGGACCAAACCATACAAATGATGTGGAAGGCTCTGGTCACTAATACTTGGAAGGGCCCTGGATCGGTGGTCACGTGGGGGAAGGGGTATGTTTGTGTCTCTCCAGGCGATGGAGCTGCCCCACTCTGGGTCCCATGACAGTGTACAGGGGTGTTCACGGGACCTTCGAAAGATGCGCCTGATGCAGCGAGTCCCCCGCTGACGCCCCTCCAGAAGGAGGAGACATCCCATGACAGGATAACACAGAGTTGCCTGCTTCTTCTCACACTACTCACCCTGAATGCCTGGCTTTAACGACCACGACTGAGGAGACGCCAGAACGACGATGGGCTTTTTGGCCACATCCCCCATGGTTATATGTGGTCACCTGGGAGGATCCCTCGGTACCAGCAGTGATGCTGGGGAAGGGGCCATGCAAGGCATCTTTGGCACAACCACCGAGCATGCTGAAGGGGTAACGAGCCACCCCTCAAACTTCACAGGACTGACCAACTCACCACCCATTTGTTTCCGGTAGGGGTCCAAGGGCTCGGTCCCTTGCTTGACATTGGTAGTTACAACACACACTATGCGCCTAGCACAGGACAAAGCAGAAGTCAGGGGCACTGTAACCTATAACATCACTATGCTAAGCTTTAAGGCAACGCAACAACATAGCTCAGCCGCTTTGGGGACCTTCCCACCACACTGTGCCAACCTGACATTCCTCCCTCTCCCTTACTCTACTTATCTTACTTTTGTCACCAGCAGATCCACACTTTACCACAACAACTGTGTGGGGGAACACCGGCACAAAGAAACCCACCTCGTACACTGCTGGCACTTGGTGGGATGATGGAGGGCTACATGGGGGTAGGATTAAACCTGAGTGGATCACGGCATCAGGGCAAGTACGATAAGACCTGGGGAAAGCTCTGGCAGCCCTGGGGAAATGGGTCTCCTTTAGCAAGATGTTGACTCATTTTTCTTGATTTTATTGCATCACTTCCATTTATCTTCCTGTTTTTCCTCTGCTTCTCTTACTTGACTTTCCAAATTCTTATTGAGCTCTTCTATGATGTGAGACCAATTTTTATTTTTCTTGGAGGCTTTGCACATTGGAGTTTTAACTTTGTTGTCTTCTCTGGTTGTATGTTTTGATCTTCTTTGTCACCAGACTAATGTTCTATAGTCTGACTTTTTCTCCACTGTTTGCTAATTTTTCCCATCAGTTACTTGACTTTTTAACTCTTTGTTTAGGTAGGACTCTGCCTCCAGTGAGGAGGGTGTAATGTCCCAAGCAACTGGGGTTTTGTGCAGTTATTTTCAGAGATACTTCTAGGGACCTGTAAATTTTCTTTCTTCCAAGATATGATCAGAGGGGAGTTGTTAACTCCTTTCCTGGTCTGAGCTCTGGTCTGTGAGTGACCACAAGCAGTCTTTTCTACCTTGGAACCATGAGGATGATTCCCTCTCCACTGCAGACACAAATTGCACCAGCTCAGCATGTCTCCTCACCCCAGGACAGACAGCCAGGACTGCAAATGAGATGCCAGCACAGGCAAAGCAAGAGAATACTGCCTCAGGACCAGCAAAGAGATCCCTAACAATCTCTGATCAACCGCTAGATACCCCCACCACCTCTGCATGGAGAGTTCCAGAAGCAGCTGCTGCTGATGCCCCCCAGGGCCTAGGGTGGGACCATGCTCCTCTCTCACCCAGGTTCAACGGACCTTTTCTACTGACATTCAAAGTTGTCCTTGGTTTTTGTGTTAACATGTCTGGGAACTGTCACAGCTGCCAGTGATGCAGGCCCCGAGGTCTGCTCCAAGGTTGCTGGGGAGTCTGGTCTGTGCTGGCACATTTGGGGCTGCACTGTGCTCCTCTCTCAGACTGGGGCAGCAGACCTTTCCTATCAATGTTCCAAGGTGTCTTTGCCTAAAAATTTGTTTCCTCTGTTATTTTGTGGGTTCTTCTGCCCTAAATTTTGTTTAGAATCATTTTTACAGGTATTTTGAGTGGTGTGGGGAGACTTCAAGCAAGTCCCTGTGTTTACTCTGCCATCTGGGCTCTGCCCTGAAATTTTTTCTTCCCCTAACTATACTGCTCATGGCTAAGAAAAAGCAAGAGCCCTCAGGGCCCAGAGCTGCCAGACCATGGCCTTCCCCTGAGCCCTGAGACCCAGAGACCCTGACCCTGAGCAGGCAGCCCAGCAGCTGCTGGGGGAGAGGAAGCAGAGGACACAGCTGAGCCCCCTGAGCAGCCAGCCCAGGCCTGGGGAGGTTTTTGTTCGGGTATGTATCACTGTGCGAGGAGAATAAGTTCCTTGATGACAGTAATAATCTGCCCCATCCTCAGGCTCCAGGCTGCTGATTGTGAGGGTGAAATCCTTCTCAGCACCACTGCCACTGAACCGGGCAGGAACTCCAGAGCGCAGGTTGGAAACTTGGTAAATGATTTGCCGAGGAGATTGCCCAGGTTTTTGTTGAAACCAATTTAGATAAGTTTTTCCATCACTGTGTTTGAGACTCTGACTGGCCTTGCAGCTGATGGTGACTCTCTCTCCTGGGGTCACAGACACTGAGGCTGGAGACTGGGTCAGCACAATGTCCCCCCTGGAACCTAAAAGCAGGAATTAATGATCAAACAGCATGAAATAAACAGAACAATCTCCTTCCACTTTGACATTTAGCCCACAGGCAGCCTGGCTCTGCACCCCCTCTGACTTCCTAGAAATCCACATTGCCCCTTGGACTGTCCTGGCTCATGGCCCCAGAGGTTCTGAGCTCCTCTGAATTCTCTCGTCTTATGAAAACCTCCATGTCTGTGTGTTATGTTGTCCCATGTTCTCACCTGGAACCAAAAGCATGAGGAGCCCACAGAGAAGCTGGCACAGGGACTCCATGGTGCAGCGTGTCCTCCCGTGGAGCTGCTCTGCCCCCAGCCCCAGTTTATGTCCCTGTGTGTGCAGGCCCTCCCCTTGGGGATCTCTTTATGCAAAGCAGCTGGGGGTGGGGCTTCTAGGAGCAGAAGTGACTGCCTCAGCCCAGGGGAAGGTCCTGAGACCCTGAAGATGCCCCTCCTCTTGGGACACTTGTGTGACTTGGCCTTCTGCTATTCCCGACTCTCCAGAGGCTTTTTTTTTTTATTATTACTTTTAGTCAGTTTTATGGTTGCATGGGTTCGGTAGGTGGTGTGATGGATAGAGTGCTGAGCTGGGGCCAGGAACACTCAGCTTCCTGAGACCAAATCCTGTCTTGGACACTTACTAACTGTGTGAGTTTGGGCAGGTCACTTAACCCTGTTTGCCTCAGTTTTTCCATCAGTAAAATCAGTGGGAGAAGAAAATGGCAAAAGACTCCAGGATCTTTGCCAAAAAAGTCCCTGAAGAGGTTCATGAAGTCAGAAATGGCTGAAAAGCAACAAAAATGGTCCCAAACAACCAGAGATTTTACATGAGAAGTGATATTATCCAGTGAATGGTCAGAACCTGTCGAAAGCAAAGATCTGTTACCTAATGATATCCTGTACTTTTCTTTGAACTATGACCTGATTCCACTAATTAATGATCCTTTGGGGACTTAGCAGGGAAGCTCCTAACAGGAAGGTCTGCCAAGCTTTTCTTCCTTCCTGTGGTTCAGGGGAACCAGCTTTCTTCCCCACCATCACTTCCCTGAAGAAATCAGCTATCCTTAAGTAATGGCTTTGGGGAAGTCTGGGGTGGGGCAGGAGGGAAAAGTCCTTGAGATCCAGAAGAGTCTGGCTGAGGGAAGGCAGGACTGAGTGTAACCTGCCCTGAAGTCTTTGGGCAGCAAATGGGAAAGTAAGCTGGGTAATAGGAGTCTAGAACCAAAAAATGATCTCAGAGGAAATCCAGGTAATTTCTACCCTTTATTCTCTCATTCATTCTTTAGTTGTGTATCAAAAATGCAGAGAGTTTTGGGGGGGATATCTTTCATGTAGAAAAACAGGTATAGAATCTAAGAAGTTGTCCAATGGCTGGCAAAATGGGACAAATTTCAAGACATGGATTATACTCTGTATTTCTCTGAAATTCTGCCCCTCAATAGGAAAAAAGGAAGAGGTGCCCAAGTACAGGACTGGGGATTGGGGAAGGGAAATGTGGTCAGTCCATATATAGTCTATAAGCATTTATGGGGCTATCAGGAGACCACAAAGATACCATGTGCAGGGGATGCAGAGGAAGGCTACAATACAGTCTGTGCCCTCAGGGAGCTGTCATTGTCAAGTGAAAAAGGTCTTAGAAATGAATAGGGAGCTACAAGGTAGATACAGTGACTGTGAAGACAATTAGGAAGGCAGGGAGTGGGGGGTGACGAAGGGGAATACTTGACAAATGCTCTTGTAGAAAGCAGATATTTTTCCATCTTCAAATTCCCCAGAGGCCAGAGGTGGAGGTGAAGGGAGACAGCACATTCCACCTACGGGGGACAGCCAGGAAAAAGGCCCAGAGCTGAGAGATGGAGTGTCCTGTTGTAGGGACAGCAAGGCCAGAGTCTTGGGATCAGATTGGTTGGAAGAGATTAAAGTGTAAGACTCAAAAGGCAAGAAGGGTCTGGGTTCTGAAGGACTTTCAAAGACAGTCAGAGGACTGACAGTACTTATGACAATGGCTTGGAGAGCAGGAGGATTAGAGGA
>NW_027187309.1:12035617-12054323 GCF_028583685.1 Petaurus breviceps papuanus | reverse complement strand
TTTTTTTTTTGTTGTTTTACTTTGCATCCTTAGAACTCAGCATAGTGCCTGGAACATAGTAGAAACTTAAGAAATTCTATTTAACTTGACCTGTGTGATTATTATGCATTTCTTCCTTAAAATGTTCCATGGAGAAGCTATTTAACATCCTGAAAGTCTGAGTCTTTTAACACTGAGGGACTACCAGTGCAGACCTCTCATTCATTTAGGACTTTAAGTCTTAAAACAACATGGTAAAATAATTTAGATAATGCAAATATTATCTGTATTTTAAAAAGATGAAACCAAGACTCTCAGGGATTGAGTGGCATGCCCATGGTCACATAGCTAATGTCAGAGGAGGGATTTGAAATCTAAGGCTATGTCAACTTTTCCTCATGTATAATCTGTTTCATTGTGATTTTAAAGAAATAAATTTCTATACAAAATTTAAGTTCAGCCTTGATCTGAGGCATAGGGTAGACTAAAATTGCTCATAAGGCCACATACAGGCAAAATATAATATGACCTTGCTATTCCATTCCTGTTACTTCAAATAAATTAGCTTTGTTTGCTTGCCATTTGATAGTTCTTTAACATACTGCCTGGCATATAGTAGGCATTTCATAAATACTTACTGACTTGCCTCCTTAATAAAGTGCCTTAAGGTTACCATTAACTTTTCTTCTCTCCAGATCCCCTTAAGCAATGGGTGTGTTGTCAAATCATTTCAGGCTTGTCTGACTTGGGACCCCATTTGGGGGTTTTCATGGAAGAGATATTGGCATGGTTTGCCATTAACTTCTCCAACTCATTTTATTGATGAGGAAACTAAGGCAAACAGGGTTAAGTGACTTGCCCAGGGTCATATAGCTAGTAAAAGTCTGAGGTTGATTTTTTAATTCATGTCTTCCTGATTCCATGCCCAGTGCTCTATTCACTGTATCACCTAGCTGCCCCAAGCAATGGGGCATATAGTCAAATATATTATCATACTTCTTCTGCTAAATAAGGAGTGCTTGAAAAAAGATGATGAGTGTTTGGGTAAATATCAGGTAGACCCCATGAACTATAGGTTTTTTTAGCTACTATAGTTTTATCATTATGTACATAACAAGATTTTCCATTGTCTGAAGTCATTTATATTAAAAAAAATATTTAATGAAGAAATCCTGACTTTATAGGAAAAATATTTCTATATCCTTTGGAAGCTCAGGAAGGATCACATTCAGTGTTTTCCAGGGGAATCAGCATGAGTTTTTGAAGAAACTACAATTAGCTCAATTATCAATGTGTGAATGGTCTGACATGGGTTTCCCATGGTGAGATTTTAATTCCAGTCTGGCTTCCTCCAGTTACCTGGCACACAGCTGTGTTTTGTTCTTTACCCATTGATTTGTTCGAAGAATGCAAGCTAACATTAATATTATCTTAAGAAAGTCGCTGAATGTCAACATAATATAGTATATTGAAGGTAGTCTTTGGAAAAAGGAACACTTGAGTTCTTGTCCTATCTCTTACATACACTGACTGTGTGACTGGGAAGTTCACTTACTCTCAGTGTAGCACTGTAAATCTAAGATTATACAAGGTCTGATCGTCATTGGTGGAGAGATTCCACATAGGGACCAGCCTACACTCAAGATGTCATGAACCTGGACCAACAAACAAATAAGTCAAAGAAGACAAATTCCCAGTGCAAATAGAGATGATATTTCCATTGTTTTTAGGGGTTTTTTTTCCTAACTATAAAATAGCTCTTACAAAGCATAGAAAAGAATTGATAGTCATTCCATTTGGTTAGCTTATTGTGCTAAAACTAACAAAGGGCCTACTTAATCCATAATCATCATTTCAGAAATTGACTCTTTAGTAATTCTGTTTGTCTCATGAATGAGCATAGTTTCTGTATTTATGCCAGATTATAAACTTGTGTGAAAGAAATGACTAATCTAAATATTTTAAAATAAACAACATTTTTGCCCAATCCTAATTGTTAAACATCAGATCCTTCAAAATCCTACATAAAATTAGTTTTCAATTCTATTTCTTCGCTTAAATCTATTCTTATAAAAATGTATTTGTAATAATTTGTTCCAATTGGTTTTTGAGGTAAACACTTTTTTGGCTAAGGGAATTTGTGGTGGGAATGAAGAAACTTCAGGAAGGGGTCTTTTCTAACAAGTAAAAGATTGCAAAAAGTGTGTTAAAAGTTTTTCTTCAGATTCTGTGGTTCTCAGTGAGCAGAGTGGAAATTCATTAGTAGTACACTCCCTTCTCCAAGATGAGAGAGAGAGAGAGAGAGAGAGAGAGAGAGAGAGAGAGAGAGAGAGAGAGAGAGAGAGAGAGATTGCACTATTTTACAGTACTGCAAGTCCAGGATCAGCCCAAGGCATAGGCCAAAGAAAAGTTACCTTGTTTCTGTCAAATAAATAACCTGCACTGATGGAAAAAGCACTCTTCATGGAGTCAGATGAACTAGGTTTAAGGTTATGCTACTTATTAGCCATGTGACCTTGGGCAATTTACTTAATCCCACTGATTCTCAATTTTCTCATCTGTGAAAAGGTAGGTAATTGCATTAGCACCACCTAACTCATAGGAATACTATGAAGCTCAGCTAAGTACACTAAACAGTTTTGTAAATTTCAGGGAGCTATAGAAGCGTAAGGCATTATTAATAATATTAAGTAGAATTCCTGCATTGAAGATAGGGTCATACATTTATTTAATCCAAAAAATTGACATCACAAAGAACAAAACTTGGACTGATTGCGGTTCCCTTGAATTTGAATGAGACTTTTCTTCTTACTACTTCCTTTTTTTCTGACACTTCTCCATCCCCCCATTTCTCTTTCTAGCCTACATAAATTCCTTAAAAAATATCTTTTAGTCTTTAATGGTTTGTCTCTACTCTTCCTTGGGTGCCTAGAGGAACAGTCATACCTTAAATACCATTATTGCCTAAAACTGTACTGCCTGTGAGATCTTAAATTCTGAAATAAGTATCTCTGATTACAATATCCTGTCCTGTCATGTTTTCCTTTCTGACACTCCTACTAAATCTGTAGGTTGATCTCACTATGACTTCTGGCAGATGTGGCTGTTGAGTCTGTCTGTGTTCTTTGAAAATTCAAAGTCAAGAGGACAGATGTTGTAATATAGGAGAAAGGCAAATATAATTTTTTTAAGGAAGAAAGTAGAGCCTCTAAACCATCATTCAATGAGCTTGAATTAATTCTTGACTAAATGTTAGAACATATTAAAGTGTTAGGAAAGGTCTAGAAAAGGAAGCAACAATCATGAGGAAACAATATGGCTTCATCATAAACATGTAATGTAAAACTGAAATTATTTCCTTTTTGATAGATTTATTAAATTGGTAGACCAGGGGAAATCTGTAGCTGTAGTTTACCTAGATCTCAGCAAAACATTTGATAAATTCTCTCATGCTGTTCTTTTCTTCTTAGATACTAGGGCAGCTAGGTGGAATATTGGTTAGAGTGCAGATCCTGGAGTCAGGAAGACTCATCTTTGTGAGTTCTGATCTAGCCTCAGACATTTAACTAGCTGTATGACCATGGGCAAGTCACTTAACCCTGTTTGGCTCAGTTTCCTTATCTGTAAAATGAGTTGGAGAAGGAAATGGCAAACCACTACAGTACCTTTGCCAAGAAAACCTCAAATGGGATCACAGAGAGTCAGACACAACTGAAACAACTAAGTGACAAAAACATTCTTTTCATCAAACTGAAGAAATGTGTCCTAGGGAATAGTATAGTTAAGTGGATCCAGAAATGCTTGAATAATGAACAACCAAAGTAAATGAGGGGGAGGATGAAGAGGAAGAGGATTACAATGATGATAGTTATTGATAATAGCAGCTAGCATTTATATAGCACTTCATAGTTTGCAAAACATTTTACTTATATTATTTGATCTTTGTAACAGACTTGTGAATTAGTTATAATTTTTTATTATAATAATTATTACATTATTATAATTTTAATTATATATTATAATTTTAATAAAAAAATAACAAAATAAAATATTATAGTTATTATAATTAGTATTGTTATACTCATTTTATAAATGAAGAAAAAGAGGCAAAGAGAGGTTAAGTGTCTTGTACAGGGTCACACAGATATTAAGTGTTCCAGGGATGATTTGAATTCAGATCTTCCTGACTCCAAGTTCAATGCTTTATCCAATATACCACTGATATCAGTGAGTCAGTATCATCATGAAAGGAAGTTTTTAGAAGAGGAATCGGGGCTCTTTAGCCTGAAGAATAGATTTGTTGGAGCCTGGCTGGGAAGAATAGATATTTTCAAATATTTGAAGGGCTGCAATGATAATAAAATATAAAAATAGCTTGCGTTTACATAGCATCTACTCTGTGCTAGGCATTGTATTAAGTTAAGCATGTTACAAATATTATTTCATTTGACTATCACAACAACCCTACAAGATGCATGCTGTTAGTATCCCTATTTTAAACTTGAGAGAACTGAGGCAAACAGGTTAAGTGACTTGCCCAAGATCACATAGCTGGTAAGTGTCTGAGAATGATTTTGAATTCAGGTCTTCTTGATTCCAGGTCTGGGGCTCAATCCACCATACTATCAAGTTACGTCTACCTAGAAAAGACATTAGGTAGTAGGTGATATAGTGAATAGAAGAGTACCTTTGGAGTCAGGAAGATCATACCTTGAACACCTACTAGCTGTATGACCTTAAGACAAACCACTTAACCTTTCTCAGCCTGAGTTTCCTCATAATCCATGCCTCACAAAAATTGTGGTAAGGGTCAAATAAGATAATAAAGTTAAATGCTTTTGAACTTTGAAATACTATGCATATGCTAACTGTTACTCTTACTAGCCACATCCTGTTGTACAAATAGGGTTGAACTGGGACCTGTTGATACAAGTTGCAAACTTTTTTTTTTTTAATGTAAGAAAACATTTCTTAATAGATGGGCTGCCTCAGGAGGTTGTTTTCTTTATTACAGTCTTATAGGAAAGACTAGATAAAAATTTGACACAGAGGAACTTCTTGTTCAAATATGGATTGGAGGGTCTTTAAGGTCCCTTCTGCATCAGAGCGTCTTTGACTCTTTTGCCCCTAGAATAAAATAGAAATTACTCAGTGTGACTTTTAAAGTCTCCCATAGTCTGACTGCAGTCTTTTTTTCCAGTTTGTTATATCACACTCCCCCTTCTCTCTCTGCCCCCGCCCCCCAGCCCAAAATAAACATTTTATCCAAAATGGCCAGCTAGCTGTTTCAGGAATTGGTATTCCATCTCCTATCTTGATGCATTGTACAAGCTAGTCCTCTTCCATACCACCCCCTCCTCTATCCTCCAATGCCTGTCTTCTCTGCTTTTCAGAATCCTACTATTCTGAGATTCAGCTAAGTTTCTCTCTCAATGAAACCTTCCCTGATCCTACCCATTATTAGTGTTTTCTCCCTCTTTAAATGTATTTATATTTGCTTATCAGTGTTCTTTATTTCCTGATTAGAGTGTAATTTTTCTTAGGGCAGGAACTTTTTTCCTTTTGGCCTTCATATGTCCAGCTCTTAGTACCTTTCATACAGCAGGTGGTTATTTAAAAAAATGGCCTTCATATGTCCAGCACTTAGTACCTTTCATACAGCAGGGGTTATTTAAAAAATGGCCTTCATATGTCCAGCACTTAATATCTTTCATACAGCAGGTGGTTATTAAAAAAAGTTATAGCTTTCTGAGGAACATGAATATAAAATATGATGAAAAATTACATTGTTACTGAACTCTCTTCAAATTAGTTTAAAATGTGATTTTAAGGTTATTATATCATACTGATAAACATCTGTCAAAATGATACTCATCCACATTGGACACTAAAAACCACATTATGTATTGACCAAATAATATAAGAATATAGCAATTTTTACTTCAGTAAGTTGTAATTGAAGGTGGTTGAGTAGATAATTTCTTCTGAAAATTCATCTAACAGGTTCAACTTTCACTTTTTCTGAGATGCCAGCTTATTGTTTCTGCCAGAGGAAAGGAAATATTTTTAAATTACTGACCAGATGTATGTTGAATCATTTGAGTCTATGCCATGGTTCAGGGTTTGATATCTCTGACATTTAAAAAGAAATAAAAGGAATGAAGGAAGGAAGAAAAATCTTTCCTTGTGTCAGGAATGGGAAGGAATAGCTTATATTCATTAGTAGAATGAAATTGTTCAAGCAACATGCTTCTGATTTAGCTGCTGGAATGGGAGAATTTGTAATGCAAATATTTTGTTGGTTTATTTGAAAATGAGATCTTATGAGGTATTTTATCCACAAAATAACTTTGTGAATATATTCTATTTCTCTGTCTACCTTGGGAATTAAATCTAAAAGAGCCTCTTTTTAGTCATTTGAGATTACTTCCCCAAAATATAGCTGGCAAATTGATCATTAAAATACATTGGAATGACTAATGTTATGTTTAATACGAATGTATATGTAGGGATATATCAGATTGCATGCCATCTTAGAAAGGGTGTAGGGGGAGAATTTAAAACTCAAAATCTTATGGAAGTGAATGTTGAAAACTAAAAATAAATTAATAATTTAAAAAACAATTTGGAGCATTATTATATATTTAACTTAACAGTGATGTGCAGTAACTTTTTAGGCTGGGTTATGAAAAAATGACATGAAGAAGTCCTTTCTTTGTCTTAAATGTTTATGTTTCTTTTTTTTTTTTGGCTTTTTGGAGGGCAATTGGGGTTACGTGACTTGCCCAAGGTCACATGGCTAGTTTTTTTGTGTTAAGCATCTGAGGCTGGATTTAAATTCGGTTCCTGCTGACTCCAGGACCGGTGCTCTATTCACTGCCACCCCAAATGTTCATGTTTCTTAGTCTTCAAATCAAAGAAAAAAAGGAGTAACTGAAAATGAGGAGATTTAATTGGGTATATAGCAATCACTGTGTGGCCACAGAAGCCTATACAACCTTAATAAAAGGAATATGCCTTTATTTGTAGCATCTTTTGTGTCTCTGGTTATAGTTATGTGACTACCTGCTCCTTTGTTTTCAAGTTGTTTTGCACTGTTAATTGCTCTACAAATTTTGTAAGAGTTCATCACCATTATCAGCAGACTATCTATCCTGTTTTCATCCCAACCTTCACAATCATCATCCAAGAAATCAACATTTGTTTACATGTAGCCATACAACTACTTTTATAGGTGCTATAATCCCTGAATCTTCAGCGTGCACACTGACTAAAGACCTGAAGAGGAAAATTTTCTCCACAGAAATCCATGGCACTGTCAAATGGTTCAATATCAGAAATTGATAATGGTTTAATTAATCAAAATTGCTATAAAGAAAATGCATTATCATCTGCCTTGGTTCTATGCCCTAAGGGCAACAAAATTTTTCCATGTGATTTGCAGCTGAAACTTCCCATGCGTGTTGGCTACTTCTTTATAGGAAACTAGCTCCTTGAGAAAGGGGACTGTGTGGTATTTTTACTTTTATTCCAGAGCTTAGCATAGTGCCATGTACATTGTAAGTGCTTAATATATACTTTTTCATTCATTCATTCATTCATTCATTCATTCATTCAGCCAACCAATCTATTCTACCCATAGTAATTAAAGGTTTTCACACTTCTCCTAGATATTGGAAAGATCACTACTTCCCCTCCCCCTTTCTTCTTGAGATATTTTCTTTTATGCTACATTAGAAGTTAGTAAATAACAAAAGCACCTCAAAGCAATTTGAGTAAAACGTGTTTCAAGATAGAAGTAAGGCCCTTGCCTGAATGAAAAAACAAAACAAAACAAAAATAAACTAACGGTTTAATTGACTATTATTTAGGGTCATGATAAGCTGTACCAATGATATTTAGACCTTTGATAAATGTCTTGTGCCCTTTACAAATTTTCTTTATCAGTAAAACATCACTAGATTGGGCATTTACATGAGATACTTAAATGTAGAAATTAATTAGAGAAAAAGCAATTTTTTGTCTTCATAGACCAGCTTAAAAGTAGAAATAGTGAATATAAAAATAGAAAATCAATAAACAGAAAATTGGCAGATAAAGAATATAATATTCTTTTTCAATGCTAAAGATAGATAGTTCCAAACATTTGCTCTTTTTTTTGTTTCGAGTACTTTATTTTTGCTGCTTTTGGTATTTTAGCCAACTCGCCTTCCTTTAAAATAGCTTTTTCACCTAGAAACAAAGAGAAAGTTTCAGAAGATAAAATAAAGACAGGTTACCTTATAAATATTTCTTTGTCATTTCAGCTTTTTTTAAAATTTCATCAGTGTATGGATTTTTCCCTGTTATAGATTTCATACTCAGTACATATTTTGAGAGTCTCCCATAGCCAAAACAATCATTACCTTGCTGCCAACCTAGCAATGAGCATCTTAATGTTGTCCCAAGATGGTCCTCCAGTGACAGTCATATAGTCTCTCACCTGGCCCATACTTAAAGCCTATACTTTGTAGGACCTACTGAAAACTAGGAATACTTCCATGTCATGGTGAGACACTGGGGTAGAAATTTCATTGTTATTTTAATGTACTGTGTCAAATTAAGAGTATAACATATAATTGACTATGGTTTCACACACCACAACCCCCATCATCTGTGCAAAGGCAACCTGTTATAGTGGTTAAGGTTGTCATCCAGGTATTAAGAAGACTTGAGTTCCCATGCCTCCTCAGATGATCTTGGGTTAAGTGACTGCTTAACCTCTCTGTGACTTAATTTTCTCATATGCAATATGCAGGGGATGGAAATCTAAGTCTATGATAAACACACACACATATAAACATTTGTGTGTATGTATACATATGATAAACTTTATTATTTCTGAATTGAATATGCCCATAAATAAATAGAATAAGGTAAATATTGAAAGATTTGTAACAACTAAATACTCTATCCAATAGGAAAACAACCATTCCAAAGGCATAATTAATCCCGAATAGACTAGAAATTCAAAATCAAATAGTCCATATCCTAATCATATTTATACGGTTACATTAGGCTTGTCTATATAGTACTTTAATTTGTGGGGAATTTCCAAGCTATTTAAAAAGATTTATTGTGGGTGTTAAACAAAGATACAAAGTAAACATTTGAGAAATGTTAGCTATAGTTGCAGAACATTAAAATATGTCCTATTACCTCCATTGTAAATATTTATATGTGTACTTTAAGTCTTTTTGTACTTTGTTTTACCTGATTCCTACATCCAAAATTATCCTTTCTTCTTCTAAACCATTTTAGCATTTTATTTATATTTCCATTTATTCTACCCTTTAAGTCTAGAACCTAATCTAGAAAAAGTGTAGAAGAAATTATAAATGCTTTATCTCTTCCTGTATTTAAGAGCAGTGTTTTCACTGCAGTATTGAGATGACTTTAATATATTGTCTCAGTGGAGAAGAATATCATAGTACTGTATAACCTAGCACCCACCATGGAGATGTGATCCTAAGCAAAATTCATAATAGTGAGGGATGCAAAATTAAGTGACTTTTTCCATAGATTTTTGTCAATGTTTCTAGGGAAAAGATTTAAAACAAAGTCTTAAGTGCTGTGTGACCTGATCTAGGCTTCTGTTTATGGGGAAATAAAAATGAAATTTAGTGACTTACCTCTTTAGGACTTTTAAAGTAAATATTTGGCTATTTCTCAAGTGTTCCCACTTATATTTGTATATATCTCTTGGTATATTTACTCAAGCCTATCTTTCTAACTTGAGAATTTATTTTCTTAAATACTTTTGCTTTTGTTACTGTTTTAAAGATTTGGAAAGTGATATCAGTGAAATATTGGCATACCAGCATCTAAAGCTCTCCTTTCACTCTAATGTAACTTAATGTAGATTATTTTTTCTGTTGATGCTTATCTAACTTTCTGTCTTTAGCTTACCATCATATAAATACTAAGCTAAAAAGGACTTGAAGATGGCACTAGTCCAGTCTCTTAGTTCTAAGTAGCACTACTTCTAATTTAGCCATATTAGGTACTTGTCATTGATGCTCTTAGAATTTTCCAGTAATAAAGATTTCATGATTTTTCTTGGTCTAGCATAGTATTTCATAACTTTTATTGACATGAGCTTCATCTTTCCAATTCAGTAATTCAATGGATTTGAATAATGTGGTGTGTAGAGAGTACTGGAGTGGTATTAGAAGATGTGTTTAAATCCTGTCCTGGTGCTTATTAGCTGTGTGATCATGGGCAGTTCTTTTATATGTTAGAGTATCATTTTCCTCATTTGTAAAATAGTGATAAACATGCATATACTATCTAAAATATACCTTAGGCTTCTAAGGAAAGTGTTTGGTAAACCTGAAAGTGCTATGTGTATGAATTATATATTTATATGTCTTTAGATATATAATATACAGATATATGTATATATACATTAAATTAAGATGACAAGCTTTACTTGCTTTCTCTTTCTATATAAGTTCTATCTCAACCCTATCATAACTCCTCCATAAGGATTTTAACCAATGTATTGAAGGCCTTCTACTTGGTATTATAACCTTCACTTAGAGATTCTGTCCTTCATTTTAAACCTCACTTTGTTTCAGTTCTGTCACCTGAGAACAGAGAGAACAGGCTGATACCATCTTCCTTCTAATGACATATTATATATTTGGAAACAAGTATTAAGCTATTCTTAATTATAATAATAGCTAGAATTTTTATAGTGCTTTAAGGTTTATAAAGTACTTTACATATGTTTTCCCATTTGAGCCTCACAACGAACCTGTGAAGTAGACACTCTGTTACTCCCATTTTACAGAGAACAAAACTGAAACCCAGAGAGGTTAAGTGATTTTCCCATAGTGACACATCAACATAAGTGTCTGAGGCAGGATTTGAACACAGGGTCTTTGTGACTACAAGTACAGTGCTCTTATCCATGGTGCTGCTAAGCCACTGCTCAGAGTTCTCTTTTGGAAACTAATCCTCAACTTCTTTTAAGTTTTTCCCTTGTACCCTGTTTTCTGTCACCAAAAGCATTTGTGTTGCACATTTACGGGCCCTCTTCATCTTCCTCAATCCTTCCTGAGATATGAAGATGGAAACTGTATGCATTAGTAACACCTGAGAGATACCCAAAACAGTGAGGTAGGGAGAGTGGTGGTGGGGGTGGGATTGTATTTTCTGGCTATTGTGTAGTAGAGTTTCATGTTAACATCTCTTTATTGGAATTCTTTCTGTTAATAATTAGTCATTCTTTTGAATATCTGAGACTTTTAAAATCTTGTATGATTTCTACCTATTATTTCACATCCTCTATCTACACATTTGCCAAATATACTGACATTCATTAACACTATTGTACTTTGCTGATTTGATTTCTTTGATCTGTCCAGGACAAATTAAGAAGAAAACACCATATGGCAATATTCACCAAAGTGTGGCTTTTAGTTATTGAATCGAACATTTATTCCCTGTATTTTCCAGGGTTAGTTTTATTTCCATTCTTCACGGAAGCTTTGTGTCGTTCATTCTTTTTGCTGTTCTGTTTCCTAACAGCTTGACTCGGAATTCAACTGCAGATGCGTAGTTCCCCAAAATGGAAAGAGGGGGTGTCAGCATTAGCTGGTGGTGTGCTCTTAGCAAATTGTTCTTGTCCATAGGGTTACTTGGCTTCTTTTTCTTGCTTTGTTCCTTAAGGATGTCTAGTAGGAGTTTTATGAACATTTTTCCTTGCTCTGGGAAAGCCACATTTTTGGCAGGGTCCTTGGAGGCTCATGGTACTTGGAAGTAAACCTGAACATTACTTTTGAATTTATTTTTTTGGTGTTCTGAGTCATTTCTTTGCTGATATATTTTGTTGTGTTTCTTTCTTTGAATTTTCTACCTCCCACTCTTCTATCTCTCTCCCATGTATATTTTATAGAACTGAATGTATTTTAATTGGAACTAATTGCTCACAAATAACGACACATTTTACAGTTAAGGATTTTCATTTTCTTCTGTCATGTTCTGCTTGTCTAAGCAGACAAAAATTTTCCATAGGTAACTAGTAGCTTTGAGTTTCTTGAAAAAGTCCATTCTTGAATAGTCATCTACAATTTCTGGAAATGTTAATCCAACTGAAGATAAAATATTAAAAAATATGCTAATCACAGGAAAACCTGTGAACAAAATTTAACTGAATATCTACTGTGTGCAAAGACCTCTATTAGCTGATAGTTGAGGAAAAAGGGCAGAGACCTTGACTAGCCTCCTATTTCATCTATCCAGAGTCTATACACAGTTAAGTAATCATGGGTACTGGGCACTTTGACTCAGCATTAAAGCTAAAACTGGTCCCCAGTGTGGAATGTTTTAGACCTTCATCCTTGTTTATATGTAGTACACTGAGATGAGAGCTGGCTATAGAAAGGTAACAGTCTCTCTTCCACTCCAAAGATAATCCACTTTTCTCCCTATGAAATTTCTCTGACAGCCTTTTTTTTGAGTAGAGGTATTCTAAAATCTTTATACTTGTTTTTTGACCAAATGTGAATATTTGAAGCTGTCTTCCTGGTGGTTGCTCATAATTGAAAGTAATGATAAAAGAGTCCTCAATATATTTTCTGGTTCTGTCAGACCAAAATTAATGTTTGTTTTAGCCATCCCATTTGCAGCAATTGTTTCTATCTTGCAAATATTTTTTTCTGGCAGCTGTGACATTTTCTTTTTTCAATTGCCAGAACTTAAAACATCGTTAGGTCCTCTCTGAGGCTATCTATTAATCTCTGTGTTCTCTGTGATAATAATTCTGATGGCAATTATTTCTGCATATGCAGGTGTGTTTGAACATTTTTTATCTTGGGCATTTGCATGTTACTTATTAAGGTCATTCTTTGGCTTACCGATAATACTGTTTACAGAGTTTACTTCACTTTTCTAGCTCCCTCCCCCAGTTATAAAACATAATTTCATTTTTCTATTTGCCAATTCAATTCAAAAAATTTTATTAAATATTTGTAACATGCAAAACATTGTGCTTGATTCAAGGATGCCAAGATGTAAAATAACAAAGCTCATTGCCCTCAAGAAAATTACATTTTAATTATGAAATACATGAACCAAATAAGTATAAGGAGACTTCTGATTATAAAGGAGAAACCCAAGCACAATCCTGATTATTCTTTAAAAAATGGTGATTTCTTCATAGACTGTTCATTAGAATACCATTTTAGGTTCATACACTATAACTACTTGCATATTCTCATGTCATAAATGGCCAACCAATTTAATAATCAGTGTGACAAGTCATAAAGTGTAGCATTGGGTGGTGCACATAGAAGTCCTCTCATGTAATAAATATTTATAGTCAAGCAAAACAAATCAAGATATTGGCCCTGAAATTGCAAATCCCTTCTCTGCCAAGGGGTAAAAGGTATATTTCAGTATTAAACATTTGAGGATATCATTGACCACTGCTTTGATCAAAATTCTGAAATCTTTCATGTTTTTGTCATCATATTGTTATTGTGCTCAAGCTTTTATTATGCAGTGGTTATAGAGTAATTGTATTAAATATTCTTATTTGGGGGAAATCCTATCTTACTATATATATATATATATACATGAAAATACTCAGGTATCTCTGTATGACTCTGTTAGGATATCTAAAAATAACAATCACATAGAGTGTAGATACAATGGAAAAGAATCAACCAAACCAATTCTGACTCCTGACTCTGAAACTCCTATTTATGAAGAGTCAGCTAGGTTTTACAGTGGATAGGTAGAACGTTGAGACAGAAAGATTTACATTCATATCCACCTCAAATATTTACTAGATTAGTGACCCTGGGCAAGTCACTTAAACTCTGTCTATTTCCATATCCTCATATGGGAATAATAAAAGCACCATTTCCGCAGGGTTGCTGTGAGGGTCAAATGACATAATATTTGTAAAGTGCTTTAGAAACCTTAAAGTGCTATATAAATGGGAGATAGGATGATGGTTATGATAATGATGATGATGATGATGTGACTTGAGGCCAGACTCAGTTCTGCTACTAATTAACTTAACAATGATCAGTAAACACCATCTCTCAGTGCTTCATTTTGCTTATCTAAAGAGTTTAGGAACACAGAAGTAAGGGTGTGTATGTGAGTGTGTGTGTGTGTGTTTAATCACTACTACTGATTGAAGGCAAAGGCTTCTGAAAAGAAAGGCAGATTTGGAATTGAACAGATGGTTAAGAAGATGTTATTCAAGAATAGGATTTGGTTTGGGGGATTATTGCTTAAAATATAGGAAAGGAAGACACTGGAGAGTGATGTGATACCTAGCAAGGGAAGAGTGTGTGTCTCTGTGTGTGTGTGTGTGTGTTTGTGCCCCTCCCTGTACACATGCATATGTAAAGCCTTGAAAAATTTATTGACAAGAAATTTAAATTGAAAAGGGAAAGGGGGGTACCTAATACCCACCATGATAGTCCCTATAAAATATAGGTAATAAGCAGAGTGAACTAAGGTCTCTAATGTAAAGAAATTTAACATAATAGCAATCAGTTAGATTTGATGGGAAATGACCCAAAAATGTAATAGGGGAAGGGAATAAATATTTATATAGCACCTACCATATGCTAATCATTAAACAAATATTATCTCCTTTGAACCTCACCATAACCTTCTTAGGTAGATGCTATTGTTATTTCCATTTTAAATTTGAAGAAACTGATGCAGAGATTAAGTGACTTGTCAGGGTAACACAGTGAGTGTCTGAGACCATATTTAAACTCAAAGCTTTCTCAGTCCTGGTCCAAGATTCTATCCACTTTACCACCTAACTGACTGTATGTAGGATGACTTTGGTAGGTTATACTTTTATAAGAAGTAACAATATCAATAAGCAAATGTGTGTCGTGGTTGTACTAGGAAGATGTAGAAGAGGAGGAAGGATAG
Organism: Petaurus breviceps papuanus; assembly: GCF_028583685.1. NCBI lineage: Eukaryota > Metazoa > Chordata > Mammalia > Diprotodontia > Petauridae > Petaurus > Petaurus breviceps. The sequence continues at coordinate 12,039,392 of NW_027187309.1, read as the reverse complement.
TAGTAGTAATACTAGTAGTATCAGTAGCAGCAGCAGTAGAAGCAACAAATCACAGTGTTGTATATAAGGAAGATAAACTCATGTCAAGGACTCTTTTTTTTTTCCAAAAACGAGAAAACATGGTGGAGAACTCTTCAGGGAAGATCTGAGGGGGCAGTCATAGGGGGAATATGATCAACAGAGTACACCTGGAAAGAAAGACGAAATGGACAAAAATCATGTGGAAGATAGAGAGGATGTGGATGCAAATGCAGGAAATACAGATTAAATACAAATGATTAGTATGATAACTCAGAATGACCTGAGGCTGGTGACTAATATTCAGGACAAGAGGAACTTTAGCAATGCTGGAAGAAAGAAGCTATTCAAATGAGGAATTGGAAGATTAATGCTCAAGGTAGATGTGATGTTAATAACTGATACAAAGAGAGGAAGCAAAAACACTCAACTTTCCTTTTGCCTGTTTTGTAAGATAAGAATCATCTCTGGACTTGAAAAGAGCTAAGATGGATACTAGGGAGTTTGAACCTTAGTTAAGACAGAAGAGTACTGGCCTGCTTTAACTTGGTGCAGATCACCAAACCAGAACAATTTATATCTTGGGGCATGAAGAGAACTGGCGATGTGATTGCTGAGCCCCTAGCGGCAATCTTTGAAAGACTGTGGAAGCTAGGAGAGTTCCCACAACACAGAAAAGGAAAAGTGTTATCCTGGTTTTTTTTCTTATTTTTTTTTAGCAGCGGGGAGAGAAAGCAGCTACAGCTGTAAGCTAGTTAGCAGAGCACTGATTCCTTGTAAAATTCTACAACTTATTACAAAGCGGTGACTAACAAGCAATAAGAAAAGCAAATGATGAGGGCCAAAAAGAGTTAGTATGTTTATATTAAAAATGAACATCTTATTTCTTTCTAACAAGGACACTTGACTGGAAGATCAGGGAAAATATAAGTATGTGTGTTTATACATATGTGTATACATAGAGAGTTTGCCTATTTTAAGAAAAGCATTTAAAAAATCTCTTATAAAATTCTTTTAGAAACTATGGAGTTGTGAGCTAGAAAATAATTCAAGTAGGTGGATTCATAATTATTTGAATGCCTGTGCCCAAAACTAATCATTAATTAGTAGTTAACTGTTCCAGTATCTTTGCCAAGAAAGCACCAAATGGGGTCAAGAAGAGTCAACACAAATGAACAATAATCAATTTGGAGGTGCAATAATAATAATAGCTAATATTACCTATTATTTATATATCATTTTAAGGAAAGGGTCAGTAAACTATGACTTATAGGCCAAATATAGTCCACTCTGTTCTTGTGCTGCCTACAGTCTAAGAATGTTGTTTATTTTTATTATTTATTAGCTCAGTTCCATATGAAAAAGGGCAAGTCACAACCTCAGTTTCTTTATCTATAGAATGGTTACATTAACATCACTTACCTCGCAGGGTTGTTGTGAGGATGAAATGAGATGATAAAGTGTTTAACACAGTGTCTGGGACACAGTAAGCACTATATAAATAGTAGTGATTTTGCTGATATTATTGAAAAATTGAATGAATACTCATAAAATCAGTTATGTTGTGAAATGTATTCTTTTTCAGGTATGGGTTTGGTCAAGATAGGTTTGTCATAAAAAAGCACTACTTAACTTCAAGGACTATATAATCATGATTCTAAGATAACTCTAAGATATTTAATTTGGATGACTGGGAAGATCATTGTGATCAGCAAAAGTAAGGGCAAAGACTGTTTAGTTTTTCTTTTTGTATCTTATTCCATGTAGCAATTTGACTTACATGTAGTAGGCACTCAACCACTAATTGTTGAAGTTTAGGTGAGGAACATGCTTATTTTTTTTAATATGGGGGAATCCATTCATTTTTAGACATATTGAGTTTGATGTGCCAGTAAGACATCAGGATCCTTATGTCCAACAGGCAGTTGAAGATGAAGGACTATAACTCAAGGCAAATATTTTAGTTGGAGAATATACATCAGAGAGTCACCTGCTTGGAAGTAATCATTGAACCCATAAAGGGAGCCCAAAAGATCACTCAGGGAGGAACTATAAAGAAAGAAGAAGTCTGGGGGCAGAACACTGGAACCCTCACACAGAGGACCTTTTATCTCTTTTTAAATGGTGTACCATATGACCTTGTGAGATACAATGTGGTATGTTGGATAGCATACTGGCCTCAGTTCCAGGAAGACTTTCTGACACATTTTGGATGTGTGACCTTGTCAGTGCTCCAGGAAATTTTCTAATATTTTAAGTTACAGAAAAATTGCCTACCTGCTTTAGTAAAAGAAGTTTCCACCTCTGGGAGTTCCCTATACCAGCAAAACCATACATCCATATCCTTTCCTATCCCATAATAATGGAATTTTTCTTGTTCAATTGTTCTGGTTGTGTTCAACTCTTCATGACCCTGTTTGGAGTTTTCTAGGCAAAGATACTGGAGTGGTTTGTCATTACCTTATACAGTTCATTTTACAGATGAGAAACTAAGGCAAACAGGGGTAAATGACTTACCCAGATGGTGAGTGTCTAAAGCTGAATTTTCAACTCAGATCTTCTCAATTCCAGGTCTGGTGCTCCATTCACTGTACTACCTAGCTGCCCAGTGAAATTTTACTCTGGCTTTAATTCTAATTCTGATGAAAACTAATGACTGCTTGCCTGTTTACTCTGGTACTGGTTAGTTCACAATACCTGCTTTCCTCATATTCATCACATTTTTGTCAGTTATACAAAGTGTCTCTGAACATTTTACATGTCATCTTGTATGTGTACTTGTAGGGCATCCTCAGCATATGAGAGGTCCTGAATGACTGTTGTCTCAAGGTCTTTTGATGATATTTATATATTCTTGAGTTGAAAGAATTTCCTTGACATCTGAAAATGTAGCTAAGTTCCTTTGTTGTGTCTCAAGGGGTGTATGTATAAAATAGATTGAGTTGCCAAAGATGGTAGGAGGGGAGTATATATCCTATGTAGTGAAGCTGATTCCCACAAGATGTTAAGTAAATCTTTGCTATCTGTTCCATCCTCACAATAAAATCGCCTCCTCTGAAAGCTTCAGGAAATCATTTACTACTTTTGCGTGTTAAATAAAACAAAGTAATAGTTACTGTGGTAAACTTGCCTAAACTCTTTGTCATATCAAAATGTGATATAGCAGAAACTGAGGGGAGGCTATAAAACCCTTCAGACTCTATCAGGTAGGAACTGTCAGGACCTCAAACAGTTATATGACTGCTCTGCAAACATGACCCCAATCCACAATATATGCCCTGAGCAAGTGAGGCTCAAATATGACAAATGACATTCCTGTTATAAGAAAACTTTGGAACAGAACTTCCTAATCTGGAAAACTATTAGATCTCAAGCTGTATGGACCTTAAAGCACAACTAATCCAACACCTCTTTTTTACCAATGAGGAAAATGAAACCCAGAAAGGCAAAAATGATTCGCCCAAAGTAAAAAAAGATGGTGAAATGACATAGTCAGAATTTGAACTCAGGTCCTTTGATGCATGCATTATTGCTCTTTACATAGTACAGAGTGTGTGTGTGTGTGTGTGTGTGTGTGTGTGCGCGCGCACGCGCCCGCACGTTCATGTGTGTTTTGAATGCCACTCTGGTGTGATTACTATCTTTACATTTAGCCATTTGCACAGAAGTAATTAATGGTAGCATCTCTCTCTCTCTCTCTCTCTCTCTCTCTCTCTCTCTCTCTCTCTCTCTCTCTCTCTCTCTCTCTTTCTCTTTC
>NW_027187309.1:11990527-12035517 GCF_028583685.1 Petaurus breviceps papuanus | reverse complement strand
TCTCTCTCTCTCTCTCTCTCTCTCTCTCTCTCCCTCCCTCTCTCTCTTTCCTCCTTTCCTATCTTTCCTTCTTTCTTTCCCCCTTCCATTGCTGTGTATAATTTTGTACTTATTTGCATATGTGCTTTTCCTTCCAGAAGAATTCTAGCTCCTTCAGAGCTGTTTTTTCTTTCTTTCTAATGTAGCACTTTAAATTTTACAAAGCGCTTTTTGAACTTTTTCTCATTTGCCCCTTCACAACTCTACAAAAAAGGACATGTTTCCTTATTGTACTTAAGAGAAAACTGAGGCTGAGAAAGATGAATTTATTTATCTATGTTCATCCAACTAGGAAGTATCAGAAATGGTATTTAAACCCAGTTTCATTTGACTCCACGTTTATCAGTCTAGCCACAAAGGAACGTGTCACGTTGAGATTTTAGGTGTCTTTCCTATAGATTTGTGATTTCCTTGGAGTATGGATGAAAATAGAATTTCAACTGTAACTTAGAAGATATGTCTTAGTAATAGATATGCCTGAGGTTCATAAGCATTGAGTGACGACCAGGGTTGCACATCATGAAAATGTCAGAGACAGGATTTCAACCAACATCTTACTGCATTCTAATCTTCACATACTATGTCTTGATGATTCAAAAACAATGGACTTTCATACAATGAAAAGTCATTTCATGTTCTCTGGAATACCCACACAATATATGATGAGCTATTTATTTGTTAGGGAGATTGAAAATATTGGACTCTGCTTGGTTGATTCACAAATATCTTTGGATTCTGTGAGTTCATATAAAATCTCTCATCTGATTGCCATATTCCAAATTCACAGCAGTTGCCATTTCTTAGTTTGAGAATTATGCATTGAGATGTCCAAGTGTGCCTTGTGAATTAATTGCAGTCCCCAGAAGGAAGTAGTGCAGATATGACAGTTATAGCTCTGGGCTACAAGACCATTGCCACTTTCCAATTGCTTCAGCTTATAGGATTGGGAAGAAAGAAAGTGGAAGAACCATGCCTTTGCAGGTTTAGTAAGCATGGGCAGAACAGGGAAGCTGGATATCCCTGGGAAAAGTGTAAAGAAACCTAGTTGCCTATCCTGTCTTCACTATGACCAGTTGAGAGATCTTAGAGAAAGCATCCAATTTTTTTGAAACTCTTTGTTCCAATATAAAACAAAAGTAAGAAAAATTTTTTATTGCTGTCAGTTCTATAGCTACTGTGATGTAAAAGCATACCATGGTCCAGTTCTCACATTTTGTGCTATCTATATATTTATATCAATATTGTTACAGATAGCTAGTTATATTGATGTTGATATAGATATAACTTCTTTTGGGCCAGATACTTGCTTCTTTTTCCTGTCAGTAATTGGGTTTGACTTGAGATCTTTTATGATCCTGTATTCACATGTACCCCTGTCCTTCAACTGTATGTCTGTCAGGTATAGCTGCTAGGCTAAAATGAGGATGCTTCGTGAAATGCTTACTAATAGAGATGTATTCAACAAAAAGAACACTAAAAGATTTTAAAAACAGCTACCTGACCAGTATGAATTGTCATTTTTTTCATGGTATGGTCACAAGAGTATTAGACTAGTTGCCAGCAAATTTGGCTCCACAGCTAACTTGCTTTGGTGAGTCAAGATACTTAAATTCTTTGATTTTTGGTTGCTTCCATGTGTAAGTGGGGGTGCTTTATCTAAAGTATTAAAGATTGTTGTGAGCAGAGAAGGTGTGTTAAAATACTTTTAAATGTAGCATATTCATATCACTATTTAAGCAGAAAACTAGCCTGACATTGACAGATTGTGACTTCTTTTTATTATGTTGTTGCTTTGCTTCAAAACATCTAAATTGTCAGGAGGCAGAGTCAAGATGGCTGAGTTAAGGCAGGGGTACACCTGAGCTCCTTCACAACCCCCCCAAAAAAATTTCTTTTACAAAATAACTCTAAACAAATTCTGCTACCTTGCCAAAACAAAAAGGGGTCTTCAAATTCTAATTCATTACCATTATATATACATATATAATGTGTATATATTTTAATGTATGTATATATTGTAATGTGTATATACAGTAATGTATATATGTATACATGTGTATATATATGCATATGTGTGTATACATAAAATCAGGACTACTGGAGATGGCCCCCTGGCAAAGAATTGGAAATTGAGGGGATGTCCATCAATTGAGGAGTGGCTAAACAAGTTGTTTTATAGGATTGTGATGGAATACTATCCTGCCTTAAGAAACTATGAGCAGAATGCTCTCAGAAAAACGTGGAAAGAATTACATGAACTGATGCAAAATTAGATGAACAGAACCAGGAGAACACTGTACACAGTAACAGCAATATTGTATGATCATCTACTATGAATAATCTAGCTCTTCTCAGCAATACAATGATCTAAGACAATTTTGTAGGACTTACAATAAAAGATGCTATCTCCAGAGGAAGAACTGGTAGAACCTGAATGCAGATACTTTTTCTTTATTTTTATTAGGGTTTTTTGTGTGTTTTCTTTTAGAGAATGACTTACATAGAAATGTATTTTGTGGGACTACACATGTATAACCTATGAAGAACAGGAGAGAATTAGAATTCAAAATCTGAAAAAAAACAGTAAATTGTTTTTACATGTAAATGGAAAAAATAAAGTAGTAGATATTTTTTGAAAAACCTAAATTAAGTTATTCAATTTTGCTATGTTTTGGCTTACTAGTAAACAAAATGGATACATGTATAGGTTTTTATAAACATAAAGGGATTTTGGAAGATTTCAAAGAATACCTCTGGTGTCCCATATTCCATATACCGATGTGTCTTGTGCAATGCACATAAACACAGTATGTGGTACACATTTCACTGTTACCTTAGAGAAGAGAAGCATTTTGCATGAGTTGTGGATTCCATTCCACTTACCCCGACCCCAGGAAATATCATCATGGAGACGACTTCAGTTTTGAGACTCACATCTCATCAAGATATGGGAACTGGCGAACTATAATCTGACAGAACATATTTAGTAGTCGATGATAGGCTTGAAAAAAATTCCACATTGCTGATAAGTAGTTGAGAAAACTTTGCATGTTTGACATGGATAAGAGAAGATCAAGGAGAAATTTAATAACTGTCATTAGATATTTAAAAGGTTGTCATGTAAAAGGAGTAACAGCTTTCTTGCTCCCAGAGGCAAAAAATAAAACAACTTTAGAAATTGTAGGTAGGAAGGTATTGTGCGAAATAAGAAGGAAATTTCTGACCTTAAAGTCTTAACTGTGTTCATTCTTATGAATAATCAATTAAGAGATTGACCCAGTGGTAGATACGAAAGATACATTGGAACCATCAGAAGGACTTGAGTTTCAGCCTGAAAATTGAATTTTATTTTCCACAGCTTTCCCTTGTAGGCTGGGAAATAAAATCATGTTATATAATAACATGAATTAATGAAAACCTTGAAATTGTGTAGTCCAACATCCTCATTTGATCAATGAGGAATTGGAGGTTAAGAGTGATGAAGTGATTTATTGAAGGTCACACAGAGAATTAGTGAGAGAGCATGCACTAGAATCAAGGTCTCCTATCATATCTCCCAAATTTTGTTCCTTCTACTTCTCTATGGTTGGTTGGCCAGGTAATATTTCAAATGTCCCCATTTGAATATTTGTAGTAATAGAATAATGTATATTTTCACTGGATTCATATAATGCCATTTATGAAAAAAAAAATGTTGACTGTCCCCCACCCATGTCCAATTGATTTTAGGAAAGTTATTGGCTTCAACTGATTCCTATCTTAATATTAAGATTATTTAAACATAACATTTGTTGTAACAAAAACAGGAAATAACTGAGTGTGAAATAATAAATTACCTAAAATTTACATTATTTTATCTTTATTTTCAGTAGGACAAGATTGATCTTATTTAATCTAACATTTAATCTAGGGATAGTCAAAAGTATTTTAAGTTTCTCAAAGAGTTAATATTTTTATCTTTGCTCCCAGCACACTTATGGGAGCATTTTAGGCATTCAAATCTGCTTTAGTATATGTGTCTTATGAAACAGAAATTACCTTTTGAAGATAAAATGATGTTTGTGTAAATTCATTGTTTCTGTATTTGTTTCTTTTTTGCTAAAAATAAGATGAAATTGTGACTGGAGTTTGGATAATATTGGAATTTTTTTTCTTAAAATTAAAGCTTAGATCCAGCCCAGTATTCCTATAGTCTTATTACCATGACTACAGTTTTTAATAAAATCTTTATATTACAGTGGGAGTCAGCTGAGTCACCTACCAGCCCTTAACATTACTTATCAACTATTTTTCAAAAATCATAGCTATCATTTAGGATTGATGTTTGTACTTTTTCTCTCCCTCTGAACACAAGGAGAGGAGAATTGAGCTGAGCTACCTTAGGTTAAGAAGCAGCTGCAATTACAGGTCAAATTATGATCTTTATTAGTAAAGTAATCAAAACTATTCACTGCAATACATGTGCTTCTTTGATCCCAAAGGGTCTGTGAAGTATAGTAGGTTCTGAGAAGTTAAAGGTTTCTTAGAGTCCAACACAGAATCATAACACAGAGACTATAGAAATAACTTCTTTTTGCCTAGGTGCCATTGTAGATAACAACTGTGATGCTCACACCAGAGTGGCATGGGCCTGAAGACAGAGGTGTAGGGATGAAATGACAACTCGAGCCAGGTGGGAACTATCAGGGTAGTCCATTTATTTATCCCGGGGCAAGGGTTTTTATAACAAAGACAGTTGCATCTGATTTTCTCATGGAAAAATTATTAACCAGCTTGTACTTAATTATTGGTGGCTGTGCAATCTTTGGGGGTCACTTCTTGGTAATCACTCCCTGTTTCCTTGCTAATCACAGAAATATGATGAGCCAACACCCTAAGCCATAATTAGGCCACATGGGGAGCAGTGTCTAGGGGAAATCCTGATCCAGACTCTACCCATGACTGGACTGGCTCACATTGGCCCTCAACATCTCCCCATTTCTTAGCAAGTAACTTGGGCTGTGAGTTTCTGTCCCCAGAGCCTAGAGTGACCTACCAATGGACTGAACAACACTAGATGCAACGAAGAACAGACCTCCTAGTACATACACTAATAAGACAAGGTGAAGGATTATGGAAATGAAGTTATTCAATGGGTGAGTTCTGCTTACCCAATCAAGTATCTTATTTGAAATATTATCAGGATCAATTCCTGATATATGGCTTACAGAAATTTGGTTTGTATTAATTCTTGTAAGTCAAGGACAGACATACTGAAAGACATGATTATAGCACCAACAACCAAAATACTTGCAATAAAAAAATCCCACAAATCTTTTCCTTTCACCCTTTTGAAATTTCCCCAGTTTTCTTAAACCTAATTTCCTTCTTCCCCCCCCCTTTAAATAAGATTGTCAGATGGACAATATACAAGGGGGCAGAGAATATTTTCAAGTCAGGGAAGGTTCTCAGATTCACTTAAGCCTATCAAGGGGCCAAAGGGAAGGGAAGATCCCCAGACTCCCATTATCATTACATTCGGCCCCAAGATCTTTCATGCACTTTACATAGGCAACTTATATCTGAATTAGCATTAATATCTCTTAAGTACATCATATTCCCCACAAGAGAAATATATCACATTTGTAAGATACATAACGTAACAACTCATTACCAGAGTGACCATACAGCCTTAAACACACACAAAGTATCTAGCCTTATAATCCCCTTAATCCAAAACAAAAATGTCCAAATAAGGTTCTCTTGGTGGGGGAGGTGTGTCCTCCCCCCCATACTGCCCTTGCAGGGCTCCTCTTGGCATTTTCAGGTGCAGGCTCTTAATGAGCCAAGTCCCAGTCTAAATAAACACTGCTTCAGCACTTGCTTCCAAATCCTGAGGGGTGGCTGGGCAACAATACAACAGGGTGGGGTCCTTGGAGGTCCATGGCACTTTACCCCACCTACTATAGACACAATTCCATCTCCCCCCTGCGTCCCAAACTGTGGAATGCAGCAAGAAAACTCATTCAGTGCTCCTGCCTTGCTGCACAGTCCTTATCTCATCCTGTGATTGAATTCTGAATTCCTCAGTTCCTCTTCCTCCTGCAGGAGGCAGCCGCTCCTGGCTTCTGCCCCAGTCCCAATGCAGGCAGCTCACTGTTCCTGCTCTCACCTCACCACAGTCATCATGCAGGCAGTTCTGTACTCCTGTTCCATGGTTCCACAGAGTTACAGCTACCACAACTGGGAAACAATTATCCCAGCCCCCATACTTTGCAGACCCTGTTCATGACGCCATCTGTAGCAGCAAGCACCCCAGCATATCCAGGATGGCTGCCAGCACAGGTTCTTCAATCTGCCCTTTCAAAGGAAAACAAGTCAAAAAGGTTTAATAATCTTTCCTTAATCACTCAAACATATATCATTTACCTAGTTCAGGGGGAAAAGTAAGCACCCTGAACTTCAAAGAATACAAACAGAAGTTACAAGAGAAAATAACACAGTTCAGCAGACAGGACTTCTAGCTGTCTAACCATTGCATCCATACCTAGTTAGTCACCAGAGAGAGAAGAATCAACATCTGTGTTTTCAAAGCTGGGGGTCTCAGCAGCAGCCCAGAATCTCATCTGGCCAAATCACACAACTCTTCCCAAAGTGAGCCTCAAAGCAAAACCTCACATCTAGGTATATAAGGCAGTAACTAAGGGCCTTTGTGGTGTATTAGTCTTTTTAATTTTTTTTTTATTTTTTGTGCATAGGTTTTTATATCTTAATTTCTTCTCTCAAGTATAGCTTGACTAGTGGTATTATAAGGGTTGTTAATTTTATTTGAGAATGATCACAGAAAGATTGAAATGATCTGCTAGTGCAGGTGGGGGCATTATCAGTTTTCAATTGTTTTAGAATGCCCATTGAAGCAAAAAAATGGTAACATATGAGTAATTACTTTTTTTTTTTACCGCTTCCCCTGTCTTAAGGGAAGCAAAGGTAAAAGAAAGAAAAGTATCTATGGTGAAATCTATATGTGATAGCTACTAAAGGGAGGATAATGAGTTACATTTATTCACCAAGATTTAATTTTCTGTGTGTTAATGGTGATTAGTGGAGGAATAGTATAGATACCATATTAAGGGCAGGTTTTAACGATCTGTCTAGTTTATTACCTAGTTAGTTGTGGCCTCTATCTTATGAGGATTTGTAATTTCTGAAAAAAAGGTAAAAAAAATCTGTATTCTGTGTGTGTTAAACAGTGTCAATATGTTGGCACACGTGCATTGAATATTTGCTATCTGACACAATATTAAAGGGAGAAGAAAAATCATTTAACAATGATAGGATAGCTGAAAGCTTTGCAGTTTGAGCAGAAGTAAAGTGATTATTAATAACTTTATCATTATTAGAATCAATGTAGTAGCTTGCATTTCTAGAACTGGATCCATCAGTGAAAGCTGTTAAAGAAAAAAAAAGTTCCCCACTAGAACCTTACAACTGAATAGCAGACATACATCCTTGTGTCACAAAGCTTATTCATCCTCTGATTATATTCATTTTGGAAGAAAGAGATACTTCAGAAATTGAATCTTTTGCCTATTGTAAGTTCAGACACTACTTTAGCTCTTGCTTAGGTCATGGAATGACTATACACTGAAATCAAAACAGCAAAATCTGTTCCACTTTACCTTAACTTAGCAATAAATTGCCTTGGAAATGAAAGTTTAGTAGGCTGTTGTAAGATTTATGAATGATCACTAAACTTTCATGAACAAAATTAGTTGAAAATTTTAAAAATGATAGCTCTTGTTTTTTACCTTAAAGCAAAAAACAAACTTTTAAGATTGAGAGTCATATAAACTAAGTTGTTGTAAAATATTCTTAAGTAACATCAATTCCAAAAGTATTATTATCAAACTAAATTTCTAGTTGATTGCAGAAATTCTTAGATATCACAAAGGTTTTTAGAAGGTATAGTAATTGAATCTCATATTGGTGATAGTTAAGAAGCTGATTACAGTACTTTCAACTAATGTTTTAGAATGCTTTTAGACAATGAGAATTTTTTTAAGGTGAACCTTAAGTAGTTTGTATACATTTCTGTACATATTTTAATTCTAGTTGAAAAATAATATTAAATTTCCCAATAAACTAACATAAAAGAGTTTGCATCCTTTACTGTATACTTGCTTTGATCCTAGAAATTTGCTATAGAATACATGAATTAAATATAGTTTTAAGTGCCTTTTTTCTTAAACAGCAATTTTTCACCAATGACAGCTTATAGCCCATTACAGTTAATTTTATTCTCATGGAGCTGTAAGAAACAATAAAGATTTACTAGGTTTCTTCTACATAAGGGATTTCATTTAATGTTTTTCTTTCTCTAAACTTGTCCTGGTGTAAAAGCTAATTGTTAAAATTCTTTTTTCTAACCTTTTGTATTTAGACTTACAACTTCTCAGGAAGCTAAGTACACTATTAGGAACTACATAACTAAAATAAGTGCCTTTCCCAGGTGGATGATCTTGCCTATAGAGATAGTTTCCAGGTACCTTGACAGTTTTACAAAATAAGCAGAACTGATATGGATTCTAGGGAGGGGCTCCTGCTTTGCCAATTCTCATACATGGAGGAGGAATGTTCTGAATGGTCAGAATTAGTCTGAGTAAAGTTTTCATCCAGTCTCCTTCTTTCCACACACTATAATCAATTAACAATTTTAGGTTTCAGCATTAAACAGAATTTTTAAATAGCTTAGTTAACAATTTCCCTGATAGCCAAATTATTTTAGCTGTAATCTCCTTTTTTACTACAGGTAAAGGTGTAAATATCTGGTTTCCTATATGGCATATATAAACATTATAAGACAGGGTTTAGCAGAACTAATAAAGTGACATAATTGTTTTTACTCAAATTTTTTCCTCTTTTAGTTTAAACAAAATTTAGATTAAAAATTTGCTTTATATGACACTATTTCTGGCTAATAACAATTATTCAATTTTTACTATATAATAGAATTTTGCCACAATTTAGGAAGACCATAATAACACAGTGACATTATAACATTAATTGCATTTACAAATCATCACTTGCAAAAATTATTGATCAAAAATTGCGTTTATCAGGTGCAGAGGTTTTTCTCCTCTCCTCACTGCTTCAAAGCCTGATTGTGGATTTGGGGGTTTGAAAGGAGCCATTCATCTGCTTGCATAAAATGTGGGCTTTAGGGTGCCCAGGGTTGTTGCTAGTGGAGTCCTTGATATAAGTAGCATGCTTCCTCCCTTTTGCCAGATTGGGGAGGATAACTCAAATTCCCTATTATTTTTCAGCACTCTCTTTTTTAATCTGATCTGGGACGAGAGGCTTTAATAAACTTTTGTAAAAATGTTTTCAGCTGAATTACCTTTTACTCCAGTAAACTTTATTTATGTGTCCACTCCTTAAAAAACTTCTTTGAAAGTGAGGGGTTTGAATCCACCAGTAAAGGTGAGCTGGGACTCTGGAACAAAAAAGGTCCAGTGGTGCCTTTGTCCCTTTTCTTCCCAATACTGGACAGCACAAAGCTTCATCTCTGAGGTGTTTCTTTTTTCAGATCTTTGTTATTTTCCAGTTTGCCTTAGTGACAAATAGTATGATAAATTCAGACTTATCTTTAGCATCAAATTAGGAGTGACACTTTTTATTTTTCACAATTCCAAAAATAAGCAGAATGAATTTAATTAACTTTAGGTTGCATCCTGATACACATAACTTTTCTCTTTTCATTGAGCCAGGAAATGGTTAAATGCTCATGTGTTTGCCTCCTTAATCTAAGGGGAAAAATTCCCTTTTTAAATTTTTCTTTTTGCTTTCTCGGCATTCAAACTTGGCCAGAGTTGGAATGAAGAGGAAGAGACTTTTAAACCTTTTAAAAATTCTGTTGCATTATAAATCTTATAGAATGACACATTACTCATACACATTCATTCATGCAAAGACACAAAAGCAAAACAGATAGATACAGAAAATGACAGAATGGATCCAAAAGCTCACAGAGCATTGTTGGAGATCTCCTGAAAAAAATTAAACCTTTGCTTGGCCCTCCAGATGGCAAGGGAGGCCAGGTAAGACTTACTTATAATTTCCTTTTTGTCTGCTTCCACAGCTTTAGACTATGCAGAGACTGCTGCAGCACACTTAATTGCTTGAGCCACCCTTGACACCTTTATTTCTAATGTCAAACATATCTTTAATATAGTGCTGCCTAAACAAACCCTACTGGCTCTGGTTCTTTTTGATGTTTCTGTTCCCTTTCTGGAGAGATTTGACTTGCTGACCTGTACAAAGGTGGTTGTAGCTAGCATAAGAGGAGCACTGGAGAGGGCAGTCTCATGATGCCCCATGGCCTTTAATTGCTCATTTATACATTGTACCATTTCTTCTTCTTCATCGGTCCCTAGCACAGTATCTACCTTTAATACTTTTGTGGCTGAAGATACCTTTTCTGGGGGTTGGAGACGTCTTTTTAGCACAGTCCCAAGAGAAAATACTGAAATAGGGAACGTGCCTGGACCAAGCTCCCAGCAGTACTCCATCCTCTGCCTATCTACTGCTTCCTAATTTTCCAAATCAATGTTCTCTTCTTGAGAAAACCATGGACAACATGTGTCCACCTTCTCTAAACGTTCCTGAAGCTGACTGCTAGTTATCAAAAGCCCTTCTCCAGCTGTCTTCATCAATAGCATCAAATAATGCTAGTGACTTTTGCTTCCTGACTGCGTATGCCCCATCCTGTCTCAGGCTAAAGGTCCAAAACTGAAAGTCAAGACTGGATGGCAAACTGAAAGTAAATAGTGTTAATTTCTCTCTTTGTCTTCCACTTTCTTATGTTAATCCTTGCCTAACACTTTTCCCTAAGACATCTCCTTAGCCTGGTGACTTCTTTCTAAGCCTAATACATTAGAAATGAAAGCTTTTCACCTGCTTACCTTTTATTGTGCAGCTTTGTCTTTTACTCCAGAGCTTCCAGGAGGCCTCCATTGTAGTACCTTCTTTTCAGGTCCCAGTTTGGTGCGCCACCTGATGCCCGCACTAGAGGGAAGTGGGCCTGAACACAGAGGTGTGGCAATGAAATGACAATGAGAGCCAGGCAGGAATTATCAGGGTTATCCTGGGGCAAGGGTTTTTTTTTTTTTTGGAGGGCAGTTGGGGTTATTCATGAATTGATCAAAGAACATTTAGAAGTTTCCTCAATATCCTTTTCCATTTAACCCTGCATTTGTACTTATACTCATTGGAAGATTAGTAGAGTATGAAAAGCATTGATTCTTAAACTGAATCTCCAAGTGGTTAAACATTGGTCTACCAGGAGACATTGGAAGACATTGGTCTTTCACCTCTTTAAGGGTGGATATTGTTTAGCTTTTATCTTTGTATCCCAAGTGTTAGCACAGGTGCTTTGCATTTTGTAGTCACTTAGTAAACGTCGTTAAATTGAACTACTACATAAGTAGTACATTTTCTGTTAAAATAAATTTCACCTACATTCTAAACTCATTTGTTTCTAAGGCTCTGATCTTTATGTACCATGGTACATATAAAATATCTTTTTTGCTAAAGAAACCCATTTTTAGCCATAGGGGCAAGTCACAACCTCTGGGACTTCATTCTTCTCATCTATAAAATTAGGAAGTTAGAGTATATAGCCTCTAAGTTCTCTTCTAACTTGAAAACTATGATCCTATGACCTTCACAAATTGACAAATCTGCTAGCATTTAACCATACCATAAATGCTTCCTAAATAGTTGACTTTCTTTACAGAACTTACCCTTTTTCAATACAATTTCAGGTCTAATTTTCATCAGGGAGAAAGCCTTAATTTGATGCTAATGGTTTTAAGCATTTCTCTATAACCACCTGCTGATCTTTAACAATAAAAGAATATTATTGCTCAGTCAACAGTAGACCGGAAATACCCTAGGGACCACACAGGAGGCTATGAATTTTCAAAACCCAAACCTCAGTCTATAAATCATAAAGGTTTTTTTTTTACCTTTTTTTGTTTGGTTTTAAGAATTAGAGACAGTAGGGTACTGGGAAACACTGTGACTCTGAGACATGGGACTGATCCCTTTTAACTGTGTGATTTTGTTGTTCTCTGTGCACTACTGTTGACTAACCATTGACAGCAGTTGATTGGTGTTTTGAATTTCCTAACAATGATGATTTGATTCAGATACTATCCAAAATGGTTTTTAGTGTTTAAAAATAATTTACTATGATTTAGAGCCTAGCAGAAGTGTTGAAAATTTATATTATGTTTAGCATATCAGGTAGTGATGTGGGTCTATCCTGATCATAGCACACATAAGTCTTAAATATGGTGTACAAAGACTGGGAGGAGCCATTAAAATGATGTCTATCTAAGAAAATAGACACTTTTAATTGTCAGGGCTATCTGTAAGTCATTTGTACCTTATTAACTTGAGCCATTTTCATACTATTATTATATATTGTTACACTGTATATTACAACTTTATTAATACATTAGTATTTCAAGGATTCTTGATTTTGTTCATGTCAATACTTCTTCCAACAACATAAATTATAATACCTTTCATGCCTTAGGAGACAGTTTTCATGAGTTTCTGTGGCCAAAACTTTGATCACCTCCTGTGTCCAACTACGCTTTTCAAATTTAGTGAGGCTAACCTTCAGACAAATGATGTAGTTTATTGTGTTGAGTCCATATATAATGCCTTTACAGAATGGTAGGGCATGATAGTGTTTTCACAGCATCATAGATTTTAACCTGGAGAGGTCTTCTGCCAGCCCTTTCATTTGATGGGTGAAGAAAATGAAACTGAGAAAGCTTATGGGCACATCCTTGGCATTGCCTTCAAGAAGCATACTAGATTTTCAAATCAGAAAATCTAAGTTCAATTCCTGGATGCGTCATTTGGACAATTCACTTAACATCTCATTTTCTCTTACATTTTATCTATAAAATGTTGGGGCTACATTGGGTCAGTGGTTTCCAAAGTCGGAGCTATGGGGCCAGTCTATGGACGTGGCCTGAGTCTACGAGGTATTTGATCAATTGGAGAGTAGGAAGATAAGTTATATCCTGCCTTCTTAAGGTGAAATAGCCAATCATGGGGCTTATTTGAAACATAATGTCCACATGTGCCCTTTCCCTCCAACACTGCAACACTACATCCCTTTCCTCTGGTTTATAAGGATGGAGGGTTGGATTATTTCTCCCTCATGAGTAAGTGCGGGCATTTTAGGGCAATTATCACCTAAACAACTCCCCTCATAGTTGAGCAGGTGCCATCGGAAAAATTCTGCTTCCCAGATCTCATAGCTATGTCAGATGGTCTCTATCTGGGGTCAATGATAGTCCTCATATGCAATATAGTCCTCATCATCCCTACTTCAAGTTTTTCTTCCTGTTAATTCTTCCCACAGATGCTAAGGTGATTTCCTTAAAAGTTTGATCTGACCATGTCAACTGCTATACTAAATCTAATCCAGAGTCTATTAATTACAGAATCAAATATCATTGTATCTTTATTTCATATTTTTACATTTACGTTTAGGATATTTTACATAATATTTTAATAATACTATACTTATTTTCATTTTAATTGCTTTCTTTTTATTATATAGGAGAAAATAACTCAAAGAACTGCACACACATCCTATGATCTTGAACAAAAATGATAATATTATTAGCTAATAGAGTGAAACTTCCTATAGGTGAAGACTTTAATACAATTGGATATCAGTATCATCACTTGAAGGCAAAGTGAATAGCATTATATAGCTAGTTGAATTTGTCAAGAATAACTTCTGTAGGTGGTATACACATTAATTAGAACATTAGAATAGTTTTTGCCTTGACTAAAGTGGCATTTTAATGATCCCAAATGGCAGTTCTTCTAACTTAATACTTCAAATATTTTCATTCTTTGAAAAGCAGAAGCATATTAATACAGACACACAAAGGAGTATAGCAAAGGCAGTATGCTATAGCAAAAAAGAATGATGGTCTCCCGTAGCACATGTGTGTGTATATATAAAAAATTATAGCAGTATATTTTGTCATCATGCAGAACTGGAAACAAAGTAGATGCCTATTGATTGGAGAATGACAACAAATCTTGGTATGTGAATTCAATTTAGTCTAGTTCAATTCAACAGGCATTTATTAAGATCCTACTTTGTGTCAGGCAGTCAGCTCAACACAATGAATGCAAAAACAAAAATGAAAGCTATCCCTAACATCAAATAAGTTACATTCCGATGGTGACCCTTGAGCTGTGAACTGAGCCTTGTTGTAGATAGGAATTCCAGGGGAGAATTATGAGGAGGGAAAGCATTTGAGAGATGGGAATTGGATTGTACAATTATACTGCATTAGGAGGGAAGGTCATATGCAGAAAATATCAATTGGCCAGTTTGCATGGAGCATACAGTATGTGAAGGGGAATAATATGAAATAAGACTAGAAAAGCAGGTGGGACCCAGATTACAAAGGGCTTTAGGTGACAAATGAGAGAGTTTTTTATTTTATCTGAAAAGTGATACTGTACTATAAAGAACACATGAAAAGCCAGAGAAACATGAGAATTTCATGAATGGATATGGAGTGAAAAAAGAAGCATCAAGAAAACTTAAAAAAAACATTATTAAGAGAAAGGATGAGTGGATTAATGATACTGGTTCATTGGAATAGAATAGGAATTGGGATTAGAAAAATTGTATTTCAGTCCTGGTCATAAAACTCACTCACAGTGTATACCAAGGCACATCACTTAATCTTTTCAGAACTTCAATTTTCTTGCTTGTGAAAATACTTATATTCTACTTTGCAAGGTTTTGAACAAAATATTTTATAAATTTGAGATGATTTTATGATGACAATATATCAATTTGTGGTAGCACAGGGTTCTAAATATGTGATTCAATAGGTGATGATGGAACGAAGTTCAGTATAAACTTTAGACTATGAAGATGCTTAAGTTAAAACTACCTTGAAATTCTACCATAACACTTTCCTTGCTTCCCTTATACATTCGTCAGGTTCTGTTTTTTTCACATGTTTATTTTGTATCTCCTATTAGATTCAAAGGTTTGTGATAGCAAGGGTCGTGTCTAATTTATTTTTGAATCTCTCCCAGTATATATGGTATACTGTTCTATACATTATATGTGTTTAATAAATTTTTGTTTAATTGAATTAGTTCATGGCCTTTTGTCCATATCCTTCATTTTCATGTCTTTCACACGTCCTTGGACTGAAAAATAAAACCTGGTATTTTGTTGCTTCATGAAGCAGCCTAAGATATCTTGCCTGTTTGGTTCAAAGCATTTTCCTTGAACTTTTACATTTTTCATTGAGCTACAGATTCTGATGTTCAGTTAACAGAATTCTTATAATTTGTTGAATTCTCATGACTAGATTTCTCCCCTTTTGAAACAAAGCTGGGGAAAACTTCAAGAAAAGCAAAGCTTGCCTTTCTTTCCTCCTTTTTTTTCCTGTTCCCTCCCCCACTTTTCATTTTACCCATTCAAAAATACAATCATATCCACCTTTCCTCATGCTATTCCTGATACTTTTCCTAGAGGAAAAGAAATCTGACAAATACATTTGAACTATGGAGTTAGTGATTTTATTTGCTATCTTTCTCAATCATATTTGCATTACAACAGTTTAGTATATGCAGAGGGCATTAATTGCTATAGTGATAGAATTTGAGGCATCTTTGCACTTGGGTGTCTGGTTTTCTTAACTTCATTATGGTATTAGCATGGAGGCCAGCAGCTACTTTGTCTATGTTTTAGCTGAGCTCAGTTTTCAGTTATCTAATTACAAAGTATAATGTCTGTCTATTATATAGAAAAGCACTTGTAAAAGTAAAGATATTACCAAGGCCAAGCATGAGCCAGCTTGGGTCTAATGAAAATCAGGTGGTCAAGGTATCAAAGGAAATTTCCTTTTCTCCATTCATTTTTTCATCTGTTTATCAAAAAAGTTTGTGTAAGGGAATATTTTTTGCTGGAGGCAGATGTTTATGATTTTTCTATAGTGTCAGAGAAAGCTAACAAGAAGAAGTCACAGCATTGGCAAATATAGGCACAACAGATGCAGATTTTCTGTGATAAATGGAATTATTTTCCATTAATGAACCCTCAGAATTCCTTTCAAGAAAGTATGAAGGCAAGTTAAAACCAAAATAATGATTTTATTTGACTGATAAGCAGAAAAACATGATTCTGCAAACTTTGTGGTTTTTATGTTGTCTCTTTCTAGGTTTGACTCTTTTTAAGATAAGAAGCTTTAAAAGCTGTGAGACTTTGTTTTGCATTATCCCTTATTATGGCATCAACAGGGGAAAAACATATATTTTATTAGGAATTTTTCTTTTCATGACTTATTAATTGTATCTGAAAATTTGGAAATGAATTCAGATTAAAATATTTTATGATAACTCATATTATACTTTCTTGATATCATCTTATATATAAATATGTATATGTATATATGCAATATATGCTTTACATATAGATATATGTGCATGTATACACACATATGTATATATATACACATGCATGCATATATACAAATATATATGCACATATGCATACATGCACCTATATATTATATATGATTGTTCCTGCTACCTAATAGGTATATTTCTTTGAGGATTTTTTTGTGTGCTATTTTTGGCTTGCTTGAAATTGAAGCTTGAAAGGGACAGAGAGTATAAATAGGATGATTAAAATTGGGAAAAGGCTATTTTTAATGTTTTAGAGTTATTTAGGTTTAATTGTTAGAATTATATACTTGAAGTCAGAAATACAATATTATTATTATTATTATTAATTAATTAATTATATTCCTGTTTAAGGTTTGCAAATTGCTGTCCTTATCTCATTTCATCCTCACCAAAATCCTAGAATCCTGGAATATAAGTATTATCATTACCTTCATTTTACAGAACAGCTAGGTTTGAATCTTAGGAACTTCCTGGGTTTGTAATAAGCTGGACAACTCATTTAACACTTCTGGGCCTCAATTTCCACATCTGTATAAAGGAGTATAATAATAGTATCTACTGAAGATCAAACTAAATAATGTACATTAAACACTTCATAAACCTTAGGACAATGTAAATGTAAGCTCTTATTATTATAGTCCTTTCAAGGTCTATTCCCTATCTTTGCTGAAAATATAAAAGACTTTTACAAAGAATTCTTACATATATTTGGGTGTAATAATACCTCTTCTCCCCCCCTCCCCAAACCATGCCATTTCCCAAGACTATGAAAGTGTCAACTTTTAAATAAAGGCAATGAAGGTGATACAACATGATGGCAACTTGCCGTATAGTCCCCTTTGCCTTCTTTCTTTTATAAGAGAATATTAATTTCTTCCTTTCCTGGTTGAAGGTAAAATGAAGATATTGAGTCTCTCCCCAACATAGACTGTGCATGTGTGAAAGAGTGATTTTTTTAAGGCAGATAGTAGCTTGTGTGCTGGATTTTTATAGATTCAGAGAAAAAATAATGGCCCATTTACAATAAGTTGTATTTTATCTCCCTTCCCCAGAGTGTCATAATTGAAAGATCTTCAATAAATAGACTGGGGATATAACTCTCTCCCTGGTTTTCCCTGTTACTTTGAGGAAGGCATTAAATTGTCACAATCTGAATTTCTGCATCTGTAAAAAAATAAAATATATTTATATATCTATATAACATACTAGGTTGTGGTGAGGATCAAATGTATGTAAAAGTACTTTGAAAAACACAAGGTCCTATATAAATGCAAGATATTATTCTCTCTCTTTCCCTTTCCCTCTCTCTTCATTCTGAGAGATTGTTGTGTTCCTGATATGATTAAGGAGCTCCCTTTAATCTGTAGTCCATGAATAGGATCAGGGGAGGCAAAATCTATTTTCTTCCTTCCAGCCCACTCCCCACAAAGGGAGAAAAAGCAGGATTGTATTTTTTTCTCTATGATTGATTTCCTATTTCTTAAATTGTAAGCAGAATTTTTAATTAAAGTCTTCCTCAAGGCATGTAAAATATCAGAGCACAGGATATACCATGTGCCTGTACTGTCAAGTATCTCCTGAGGCCTATAATAATAGTATGATAGTATAGCAAAGAAAGAGAAGCTTGTTTGTTTTTATGTTGTTTCCAGTAAAGTAAAAAATAATGAAGGAGGTTTAATAAAATCCCAATTTTTAGTTGCATTTTCAAAAGTGAAGTATTCATTGAACATATTAGTTCATGCCATGTTGCTAGAAACAACAAAACCCTCAAAAACTTGACCCAAGAAAACCTTGTTGCCAAAATTTATTAGCTAAATCCTTTGAAGAAAAGTCCTCTTACATCTCCCAACCTAGACCAGAGAAAATCCCTTTATCAGGGGTAGACATAGTTTCAAATAAGCGAGAAAATTAAATGAATCTGAATTTTTATAGCCTGAATAATTAATATATATGACTTTGACATTTTATGTTTACTTATTTTCTGTTCGGTGTATAAGGATTTAACAAAATTTGCATGAAGACTAGCCCCCTAACTTTATAAAGCTTAAATTCATGATGTTACTAGAAATATTCTTTTTTCCAAAATTTTACATGGTACATTATGTACTTTTCTACATTTAGCATTAATATATCACTTGAAATATTCTTCATGAAGCCCTTTGACTTTATTTTTGTCTGTTTACATTAAGAGAGTGTGGCAAGTAACATACTGGATCAGAATATGCCCTCCTGACCAGCATGAGAAACCAAATAATTTTTTAAAAATAATATGTGTTGCACATCTACTGAGTGTTTGGGTTAAAAGGTTCTAGCCCACCCTTGTAGCTCAAAGTTTAGGCAACAGATCTCTAGTTGAAACTAGCTGTGTGGCTGTGTGTGTTCCTTTCCTAAATGAGAATGTAGTCACAAGATCTGTGGCCCTTGAGAGACTTATTCTCTTCCCAGAGAGGTAATTTCCTTCCTTTTCAGAATAAAATCAAAGTTGAAGAAGAGAGTCATCTCAAAAGCAACCTTTCCTGGGCTAGTCAAGGAGCAAAATATTCAGCCAAACAGAGTGCCAGACAGAAAGATGCTGAGTTGTATAAGGAATGAGAATTAAATGTTTGTGGGTAGAAAGACTATAATCAAAGCCAAGAACTGAATATGGAAACTATAGCAATAAATAGTCTAAGCTTCTAGGATAACCTTGGTTCCCTTTGTATTATACCCAAAACAACTCGAATTGTTCTCATGCAAATATGGTAACAAGAAAAGATTAAGAATATTAATAGTTTGCTACCTTATCTTACTGTTTACAGAATTAAAAGGTCAATAAATGAATTTTAAGGGTTTTTTTAGAGCATAAAAATTTTAGAGAACATAAAATATAGTTTTTTTAAATGCCTATTTTTTATTCAAGAAAGGAGTTTTAAAAATGACAAATGACTGAGCAAAATGCTGAGCAACTAAAGAGGCAATTGATGTTGACCCTATTTCCAAGACCTAAGTAAATAAGGAAAGGAGGGAAAAAGACAGTGAATCCAAGTCAGTGGGTCTACAGTTAATTAAATAGATTGATTCCATTTTCTTGCTCTGTTGCTTTTCATGGGATTTTCTGTTCATCATATATTCTTTGCCAACATAAAAATATTTAAAAATATGTTTAAAAAGGAGAAAGTAGATGATACAGTTAATAATGTAAATTTGACTTAATTTTTTTAACATGATTTGAGATCAACCTTTTGTCTTTATAAAAGCTACACACACTTGGCAAAGAGTGTGAGAATGAACTTGCTTTTCCTTTTAAAGACTATGGAGTAGGTTACTTTTCCTGGATCACTCACCATTCCTCTTTTGATGCATCCCTGCTGCCTAAGACCATCACAGGAACTCATTACAAAGTGTAGCATCTTTCTGTACTTTATTAGAGCACATGTGGCCCAGTGGAAGTGGTCAGGGGGGCTCAGCTCCATACTTCCTTTATGTGTTGTGCTCTAGACATTGACAGGAGCAAAACTGTTATTTGTGTTTTTGGTTTTTTAGTGGTGGGTCGGGGGAGGGCGGGTGCTTATGTGCTGAATTTATTCCTGTTAGGAAATGAAAATAATTAAGCAAAATCAGCTAACCAAAGGACCACATATGACTATGTATACAATGTCCCTTTCTTTTTCACCATTTTCTTGTACCTTTTTACAGAAAACTGAGGATCATTTAATCATCTTTCCAAGATCAAGATTGATAATTTTAGTTAATTGAAGTTTTTTTTTAATTTAGCATTAAAAAAAATTATATTACTATAGTCATTTTGTATACTGCTCTGCTGTCTTTGTTCTGCATTTGTTTGTACAACATTCCCATGTTTTCCTGAATTCTTCATGTTCATAATTTCCTATGGGCATATAATATTCCATTAAATTCACAAAAATTTATATATTAAATGATTCTATGATCTAATGAATTTATCCAGTTATTACCCAAGCTGATGGGCATCCACTTGTCTCAACTTTTTACAACCACAAAAAAATTTTAAAATATACACATACACACATACATATATGTATTTTTATCAGCTTTTTGTTTTTATACATGAATAAACTGAGCTGACTTTGTTTTGAAATTCTGTTTTCTTAATTATGGTATATTCTAGTTTGTTTATTTTAATATGTATGTATTCCGTTGTTTTTCAATCATTTCAGTCTTGGCTAGCTCTTCGTGATCCTATTTAATGTTTTCTTGGCAAAACATATGGGAATGGTTTGTCATTTCCTTCTTCAGCTCATTTTAGAGAGGAAGAAACTGAGGCAAAGAAGATTAAGTGAGTTGTTCAGGGTTACACAGCTGGTGAGTTTCTGAGGCCAGATTTGAACACAGGAATATGAATCTTTCTGATTCCAGGCCTGTCATTCTATCCACTGCACCATATAGCTGTCCATGTATGTATATATGACTGTGTTTGTAAATATACGTCTATACATATACATAATACATACATATACCCTATGTGTATATACGCATATGTATAACTAAGTATATGTCTGTATATAGATATATAAATAATATAGACAACATAACATGTGTATACACATGCACACACAAATATATAATGTAACCCTGAATAACTTTGTTCTCAACCCTTTCTGGCTTATTTGGTGTTTTCTAAATGTAAAGAGACTGACCCTTATGAGGATTCAAGTAATCAAATGGAGAAACTATGTAGGAGAAAAGGTGTTGAGTGAATGATTTAGGAACAAGCTGTGGGTACACAGTACTCAGAATGTTCTGTTTTGAGAATAGTAATAAGGGGCCCTGTAGCTGTAAGGTAATGTGATGTGGGTTAGGGACCCAGGCAGCCCTCCAAGAATAATGTGGGTGAGGAAGATTCAAC
This sequence comes from Petaurus breviceps papuanus, assembly GCF_028583685.1. NCBI lineage: Eukaryota > Metazoa > Chordata > Mammalia > Diprotodontia > Petauridae > Petaurus > Petaurus breviceps. Next base: position 12,014,096 of record NW_027187309.1, on the reverse strand, counting down.
AATGGTGAATGCTCCCAGAGTAGTAGGTGTTAAGAAGGTAATTACCACCTTTCTTCTAAATAGCAGCCTAGCAACACTGTGGGATTGAGAGGAAGGTTATTTGGGAAGCCTTAAAGATGAGGAAAAGATAATAGTCTTTCTCTAAGTATAAAGGATAACAAATGTGTAGATAAATAGATCAAATAAAAGTTAAATAATGACTAAGGCACTAGAGCTGTACATAGGAGTTCATATTGCTTTTAACTTTGTTCCAACTAGAATGTTATATTGCTTATAAGAAGAAATTACTTAACTAGTCTTTGTTGAGTACCCATTATATGCTTGGAACCAGAGCAGACAGAGACTTGTAGTTCAGTTCCTGTCTTCAGAAAATTGATCTAGCTGAGGAGAAATATATGAAAAGTTAAATAAGAGAAAAATAATAGGTTCATTCAGCACTAGAACAGCTATCAAGGCAGCTCATAATTAACTTACAAATAAATATAGGGTTGGCAACTTCTTGAGAAACTTTTTGAGAGAGGAAAGCCATTTTAGTAATATTCTGGGAATATAACTTTTTGAAGAATTGATTTCAAGTGATTTCATATCACTTTGATCAGTACCATTTTAACTTTATTCATATTAATTAATAAAACATACTATAAAGACCTATCACTTATTGGTGCCATTCATGGGTATGATGGCCTAAGAACTGGAAGAATGGTGCTAACAAGGTCCTGTATTCTCTTTCCATTAACAAATTAAAGCAGGTGTATCATATTAGCAAGTTATCACTTTGACAGTTGGGGAGAGTCTGGCCTGAAGGGATAGAAGTGGGAGAAAGAAAGATACATGGCAACAGCATTTAGGAGGTAAGGAAATTGCTGAATAGAACCTCCAAGTGGAGTATATCAATGAGAATTTTGTTTGGGGGATAAAGAGTTTTTGTCAGTTTGAGCTTTCTTTGCTGCCAAGGTTACAAAAAACTGTCTTCATAGTAGCTAACCCATTTGCTTAATAATGAGATGAGTTAATAGTTACTGAGCCATTCTTTTATTTTGCCAAAAACCTTGCACAAATGTATAGTGAGAAGGAAGAGGATCTATCAGTAGTAATGAAGCTGAAGCTATATTTTAAAGCAACTAAAATTAAAGTAATTTGATACTGTTTAAAAATAGAGAGATCATTGGAATAGATCAGGTATGCAACAAATATAATCAAACATACAAAATATAGTGTTGATAAATACAAAGATTCCAGTTATATAATATGTAACTGGAATTTTGTCATAATGTAATAAAAACTAAAGAAAAAGCTGGACAGAAGTTGGTCAAAAAATTAATTTTAGACCAAAATTTCACACTATATACCAAGATAAATTCCATGACTTACACATGAACATTCACCTAATAAACAGATTAGATTACCTTTCAGATCTATGAATAGAGGAAGAGTTTATGACTCTTAGGCAATAGAGATGTTAACACAAGATAAAAAAAATTTTTTTGCACAAATTAGACTAATATAATAAAAATTAGAAAGGAAACTGGTAAATGAGGGGGGTTGGAACTGCAGGAGGTCTTTCTCTTAAAGCTTTCACATCCAAGATATGTAAGGAATTTATTCAAGTGTATAAGACTAAGAACAATTCCCTAAGAGACAACTGATCAAATGCTGTATTAGTAAAGTTGGAGTGGGGAAAAAGGCACACTATGATGAACTGTTGGTTGGAGCTCTAATTTTTCCACCCACTTTGGAAAGCAGTTTAGAACTATCCCCCCCCAATTTTAAACTGTTCATACCCTTTGGCCTTTTTGGCCCTAAACTGACAAAGAGATCAGAGAGAGGAAAAGGACCTTCAAAGTTCAAAAATATTTATAGCATCTCCTCTTATGGTAGCCCCAAATTGGAGACTCGGGAGTTATCTTCTTATTGTGTAATGACTAAACAAATAGATCTATAAATGTAATGAAATACACTGTTAAGAAACATTTAAATGAAGAGTTTCAAAGGAAATTGGGAAGACATCTGAGCTCAAGTAATCACAACTAGGAGCATGATTTATACAATAACATCATAGAGGAAAAACAGCCTTGAAAGGCTAGAATTCTGGTCATTTCAATGATAAACCCAAACTCCATCTGACTGAAGATGAAACATACCAATACTCTCTCTCTCTTTCTCTCCCTCTCCCCCTCCTCTCCTCTCTATAAGATCAAAAGCCTTTCCTCAGCAGGTATACCAACACAGTATATGAACAAAGAATAAGAACACCATTCTCACAAGAAGAGTTGCAAACTATTGACAAGGATGTAAAGGAATGCTCTAAATCACTGTAACAGCAAGCACCCTAGCACACTCAGGTTGGCTGTCAGCACAAGTTCTTAGATCTGCTTCTCCAAAGGAAAGCAACTCAAAATGGGATAATAATCTTACTTTAGTCAATCAAACATATATCATTTTACCTAGTTCAGGTTAAAATTCTGCACCCTGAATTTCAGAGAATACAAACAGAAGTTACAAGTTACGGTGCTTCCCACTGTCTGACCATTACATCCATACCTAGTCAGTTACCAGAGAGGGAAGCACCAACATCTGGGTTTTCAAAGGGGGGTGGGGTGGGTGGTGTTTGTGGCTATAACAGTTGCCCAGAGTCTCATCTGGCCACATCACACAACTCTTCCCAAAGTGAGCCCCACAGCAAAAGCTCAGATCAGGGTATATATAGTCTTCTCCTGGGTCAGAGAATGTCACAACCCTTGTGACCCACTGCCCAATCACAAAGTAACAAGGTTGTGGGTGTTCCTTGAAAAACAAGCCTCCCACCATAGGCTGCAGGTGACCACATTCAGTCCATTAGGGGGCAGAGCATATTCTCAAATCAGAGAAGGTTCTCAAAGTCACCTAAGCCTATAACAATCACTAATAGTGAGATAAATGCACATGAAAATACCACTGAGATTTCATTCCCACCCTAAAAATTGGCAGAGATGACAAAATATGTAAATAGTAAATGTTGGAGAAAGAAAGATAGGCATACTAGTGCATTGTTGGTGGAACTGTGGATGGGTATACCCTTTTGAAAAGCAATTTGAAATTATAATAAAATAATTACATTATCAATTCTCTGGAGTTCAGAGATTCCATTACTTTGGCTTACATCCCAAGGAGATCATTCACAAAGAGAAAATTCTCATACCCATAAAAATATTTATGGTAGCACTTTTTTTTGTGATAGTAAAGAATCAGAAATAAAATAGATGCCTATTTTGGGGGGAATGGCTAAACAGATTATGATTTGTTGTTCAGTCATGTCTAACTCTTCATTATCCCATTTTTGGATCTTCTTGGCAAAGATGCTAGAATGGTTTGCCATTTCCTGTTCCAGTTCATTTTACAAATGAGAAAACAGAAGCAAACAGGGTTAGGTGACTAGCCCACTGTTAGTGAGTATCTGAGATGACTCAGATCTTCCTGACTCCAGGTCCAGCACTCTATCTGCTGTGTCACCTAGCAGCCCCAGATTACGGTACATGAATATAATGGAATATTACTCTGCTATAAGAAAATACAAAAATGATAAAGAGGTGCATGGGAATGTCTATATGATCTGTAATAGAATAAAGTGAACAGAGGCAAGAAAACAATATATACAGCGACTACAACAATGTAAAGGAAAAGAGCAAATAGAAGAAAATAAAAAGTAAATTTTACAAAATTACTAAGAACATGGATTGAAAGAAAAAGTATGAAAAGACACTCTTTATAATACCCCTGTACAGAGGTGAGAGAACCACTAGTGTTGTACATTGTACATATTTTTACACATTTTCAAGGAATTCATCAGTTTATGCTGATTTTTTCCCCATTTTTCTTTTGATCTTTCAAAATTACTTTTTGTTACAGAGAATATCTCTCTGAGATGGGGAAGGAAGGATGCTGGGGAAAATTATGGTGATGTTAAAAAAAAGATGTTAATAAAACCTTATTTTAAAAAGAAGTCATTCATTCAGTCAATACCATTTTAAGCACCCACTAGGTACCAGACTCAGTGATAAGTGCTGGGGAAGCAAATAGAGATAAAGACAGTCCCTGCCCTCAAATGGAGATACTCTCCAACCTGTAATTAAATAATCCTTTCTATACCATGTCCAACATGTGGGTCATCTAGTTTTCACTTGAAGACCTTAAAGGGGAAATTCACTAGTTCCTGAGGCAACCTGTTACACTTTTGCTAGTGTTACTTGTGAGCAAATTTTGCATCAAATCCAAATTTTCCTTCTTGCAAATTCAGAATCACAGAAGGTAAAGGGTATTCCCTCTTGGGTCCCTGAATCTGTGTTATTTGATCTAAGTGATGCCCCAGTTCTTGCCCTGAAGTAAGTACATTGAAGTACTCAGAGTGTTCAAGACTGGAGTTAATTTGATTTTCATAACAGCAAGACCTAGAATACCTATTTTTCTATATGGAGATTTCTGTATTTAATCTTAAATGACTTACATAGGATTTATATGCTAAATCTGTCTTTAAAGTATATCCCATGTTATGAAGCACCGTTCCAAAAAAAGTTAAGAGACAAATAGGAGAGTATCACCAAGGTCAGAGATTGGGTCAAATTTGTGTGAAGAATAAGGGAAGCAAAATTCATTAAACCATTGGGAAAGAATTGAGATAATTATAAAAGAGCTAAAGCTAAGGTCTTATCTACAGAGTCAAGAGAAGGGTTGTCAAAGTTAGCCATCTAGGGCAGGCATTACCTGCAGGGATTTGCTGAGAGACACTAAAATATTGCTTTTTAATTTTAATTCTTTACAAATCTACATATTTTAATACCAGATAATCTTATTTCCCGTAGGATGAAGGAATTTATTTTGGAATGTCATTTATATTACCTTGAAGGCTGAAAGCTTCCAAGGGACTATAACAGAGAGGGCACAAGTTTCAAACCTTAAGTGACACAATTTTATTTGTGGTAGTTTTCAATCCTTTCCTATGGTGTAACGATGCTTTATTTCTGGGGACAGTCTGAGGACTGTTTTTAGTCTTCTGGGTATGAGAGAAACATATTTCCTCTCTTAATAGCCCAGGGGAATTAATTTTCAGAAACATTTATTTCCCGGATTTATTTACATGTGAGCAATAGCTTGGTTGGGAGCTAACAGAAATAGATTGCACAGGACCGAAAAGAAGAAAAGTGGTCTGTCCTTTGTGTGCTGAACGCCTATGTCAAGGAATTTATTTAGGAACATAATATATCCAGAGACATTGACCCTGGGGAAAATTTAATACCCATAAGACAATATGAAATGCATCTCTTTAGCTGAGTTTGGTAATATATCAGCATATCACCACGGTAGAATGAGAGAACAAATATTAAGTGAACTTGATGAAACCTTGTTTTCTAATGATATACTATTTAGGTCTTATTGGCAATAGATTTTACTGCACATATTTCACAACATGGAAAGATAATGTCCATCAACGTGTGATCCGTTGATGAGAGGATCCAAGGCCAAGTGCATATCCTATGTTATTCAAACCCGTCAAGGAATTAAAAAAAATCTTAGAGATTTTTGAGTCTTGAGAAAAAATAGCAATAAAATCATAACTATTTCTTAAACACATTACATACTGCAGGCATTAGTCATTTAAGTCTGTATTTGTTCTTAGTACCAATGAGTGGTTTTCTGTGGTGTCCTGATGATTTTTATTTGGGGTTTAATATGTTCTCTTTTCTTTTCTGTTGTAATGGACTGATGAACCTCCCTCCACCCCCAATCCATTTCTAACCATAATTCAAAGCCTGTATTTAGATGGCCAGGTTTCTAACCAGTGTGCTTCTGGGTTAGCAGAATCTGGAAATACTTTCCATTTTCCCTGCTGCCTCTCAGAGGTGAAACTCATGGGAGATAACAGTTATAAACTCAGATGACATGGTTCAGTTGACCATTTTCAGAATGAGGGGCTACAGAATTGTGCTCTTGTGGCTGCCTTCTGCCCTCCATAGCTCCTATTTATGCTGAGGTAGAACCATAGGAGGCAAGCCAGGTCCTGGAGGCATAGCCTCTCTTTCCTCCTTGTACATTCACGTTGTTTCCTTCTCCAGGTAGCCTACCACCCTATCTGTCCTGAATAGGGGTGAGGCTGACTAGATTTTGCTCTTTGAACATCCTTCCCTCTTTTCCTTATAATTTGGCCCCTTAATCTGTCATTGTCTAATCCCCATACTTTCCACAAACAGTTAATACAATCCTCATGTCACTGAATGTATGGAAGTTGTTTTTGTCACTTCTTTTTTACATATAATGTCTTTCTTGAACATATTTTTTTGGCAGTTTCGTGTTCTCAAAAGTCCTCTCTAAGGCAACATGGGAAACGCCTTTCCTTCTTTAAAAATGGCATAGGAGGCCATGGATATTTGTGGAGAGGGAGGCAAGAATGAGCTAAATAAAGATATGGATTTATTTTATTTTCAGTCCTGTTTCTCTCACTCTTTCTGTTCTGATTTTATGCAACTGGAATAAAAGGGGAAGAATACAGCGCTAGGAAAAGGATATTTAAGCTTTTAATACTCACTTTACCACTAATCAGCTAGCTATGTGACAGCTTAAGTCGCTTAACCTCTCTGATTTGTAATTATCTGCTCTAGAAAATGAAGATAAGTGTGGCAGGCAAGGTGCAGTTTACGTTTTCCTACTCCAGGAGGGCTCACTATATGTGAACATTTCATCATCCAGATCAGCTTTTTTTTTTAAACTGAGAGACCTCTCCTTTGCAATCTAAAGGATTATCATTAATGACGTTTCTTCCAGTTTCACTTTTGTCACATTTATATTCCTGTTTCTCCAGATGTGTCTAGAATCTTAGTGAATTTATGACCTATCAGGGTCTCTTTGACTAGTCTGGTGAAATCTCTAATGATTACGTCATTTCTGGATACTGTGTAGAATGGACAATAACCAATAGTATCTTGCCCTCTCTATTCAGTAATGTTTGATTTCCCTACTGTTAATGTTTATGTCACACACTTTCATCTCTAACACTTGAATCAATAAAAAAAAAAAAAACAGTTTTTCAGTGTCAGCCTTTGGGACTTTATAAGCAAGCTTCTCTGTATGAACACTTGACTTGTCCTTTGAATCTTCTCCCTAAGAAAGAATAATCTTAGTAAAAGTTTTGCTGAACAGAAACCACACCTTCTTTTCATGCATTCTTCTTCTCCCTTAAAATGTTAATTCCTACACTACAGAGTCTTTCTTTTTGGCTTCTACCAATGGCTTGTCTGTGTTTCAGGCTAAGATTGGTCCTCAGCTGTTCTTTCTTCTTTCATTGGAAAGTTGTAGGAACAAATTAATAGTGCATGGGAAAATGCTTTGAGAATAATGCTACCTTGAGATCAAAGGTATTTTTATCATAATAAGCATCATCTTTTGAACTGGAGTTCTGTCAAAGTTTCATATTTATGGTAATTCATTTTTAAGACAGCAGGAGAGACAGCTTTGGAGCACACATGGAAATGGGATAAATGGTGAATAAAAACCAAAAATCCTAAATATAGTGACCATAAATCAAATTTCCCTTTACTTTGGATAAAGCAAAAGAGAAAACATGGTTAAGGGTTGGGTTAGCTGCTTTTTAAATAGTTTTTAATTTTTTGATCTAGAAAAAAGTTATTTTTTAAAGGGAAATTGTTACTTTAAATTTTTCCTGCTTTAAAATCAGATGCTGTCTCTGAGTTACATGATCCTATATTTAAGCTTTTGGGAAAACTATTTGCACATTAGATTAAATAATATGTACACAGACATCTGCTTGCCAGGAAATGATCAAAATATTTAAAAATCTGATTAAAGAAAAGGTAAAAGGCAAAAGCCTGAGTATGATGCCTGTGAGCTTAACTTTTCAAAGGCATTATATTTAAAATGACTATTTACTGACTTCAGAATAAGGATTGAAAATTTTCTTCATCTTATATTGTGGAATTTTTTTTAATCCCATGTCTTTGTTCTTTTGACAAGAAAAAAAGGATTGCATTAAAAACAGTTCTGATGTAAAGAAAAATATGTTTTGGAAATACACAAGAAATTCAATGTTTTACATTACTTTCTACATGATTTTTAGTTAAAAGGGGAAATGACTATATTTGAGGCTGCTTTTTAAAAGCATTTGCAATCAAATTCACTAATTTTGATGTCAATTATAGAAGAGACAGATAATAAATATACATTTGGACTGCATATAAAAGTAATAAGTAAATACTGATTGAATAACCTGAGCCAAATAGACTTAAGCCTCAGACATTAGACCTTATAGAGAAATGTAGAAAAAAGAAAAGTTAAGAGACAAAGCCCAATAAAATAGTCTTGAGAAGCAAAAGTTTTGCATATTGAATAAATTATTTGCAAAGGGAAAATATAACCATTTCATTGTTTTCTTGTCTCTCAGTACTGTAATTTTCATAAGTACACACACACACACACACACACACACCTATTGAATGCCTGAATTTTCAGGAGTATGTGTTTTACAAAAAAAGTCTTCAAAACACTTTTGCCCCAGGGAGATTGGGAGAGGCTCAGTAGAGTATGATGTAAGCTTTAGGAATAGGGCAATTTATTATTTATTCTGGGAGAAATTTTTGAGGGAAAGAAATAAGAGTGAGTGGCTGGCTGGACATTTCAATGGTGTTATTAAGCAGGCCAAGGAAAAATATCATTTACGTCTTATTTAGAAACCAAGAGGGTCACTGGAGACAACATAGTTATATAATTAAAGAGATATTGCTGGGCATCAGTCTGCCAAGTAGGACACTACACATTTAGGGACCTATAAATAAGAGGAGGAACTTCTGGGAAATATATTAGGTGACCTTGGAAGCTACATTGACTCCTTCTGGTCTCTAGGGTCCTTTTAAGAAATTACTACTTGAGGGAGAGCCTTGTGGTAGAGTATAATGCTTGTGAAGAATTTGTTGCTTTGTTGTAGTGAATTACATATGAGAAAGCCAAAAGAGTTTCTAATATATTCTCTATATTTTTAATTATTAGAATAAACTACTTCCTGTCCTATCTCACTCTGTGTCTCATCCTTCCTAAATTCATTTCCCCTATCCTCAGTGCAACTTCTAGTCAATATACCCTTGTTAATTTCCCAGTCCACCACCTGCTCTGACCTTTTTGTCTACCTTTTAGAATCTCACATCTTTTAAATAATTCATCTTCACTCTGTGTTCAACCCTCGATCCACAATCCTATCTGGACTCATGAGTCTCCATAGCTCAAACCTTGTATTACTCCCACCATCACCTTCTCCTCTGCACATAATGCTGCTCAACTTTAAATAAGTCATGTAGCTTTGATGACTGGGTCCACTACTAATTTTTTCTATCTTTCTATTCTACTGAATACCATTCTTCTTATTTTTCTCTTCACTGTTCTCCTTTGCTCTAGTCCTAGAAAATGATACTATCCTCCTTGCCAATGCCAACACCTCTACTTTTTTAAATTTTAATTTTTATTATTATTTTATTTTCCCCCATTTTATCCCACTCCTTTTCTTCTCCAAGGGCTTGCATCTTTGACCATTCCCTTTCTCTAATGTTCATCATTTCATTATCTATTAGTTCCTCCCCTGCTGTCTTCAAACATGCCTAAATTTCCTCATCTTTAGTAGACCTTCACTTGACCCTACCATTACAAGTTATTTGTCCTTTATTTTTTTTTCTTTCACAAACTCCTAGAAAAACCTGTATATATATATATATATATATATCCCTTGCCTTCACTGTCTCAACTCTCACTCATTTCTCAACCCCTTGCAATCTGACTTTCACTCTGCCAGGCCGCTGAGACTCCCTTCTCCAAGTTTACCACATTTGATATTGATTACCAGTCCCCCTTTTTGTATATTGTCCATTCCCTAGGTTTGCATGACACTACCTTGTCGTGGTTCTCTTCCTCCCTCTAAGGCTTTGGAATAAATTGTGGAATCAGTCAATTAATGAATAAGCATAATATATAAACAAAATTATTCACAAGCTCTTTCATCCAAAAAGATAAAAAATATATCATTAGCTATAGTCCCTAGTACAGAGTGAAGTAAAAAGTTAGCAAGCATTTAAGTGCCTGTTATGTTAATATAAAGATGCAAAGAAAGGCAGAAACAGTCCCTATCTTCAAGGAGCTCAGGGTCTAGAGAGGTTGAACCTAGTGATGGAGAACTCCAATTGGAAGTTCAGCATTCTAATTGGAGAATTAGTGTAAATTCCCTGAGAGGGAAACTTCCAGAAAAGAAGAGCTCCTTCCTCTAGCTTCCTTTTCCCTAAACTGGATCAGAAGAAGACAGGGAGCAAAGATCATCTATCAAATTGGTAACAGAGACCCATTAAGAAAAAACTTGGACATAGACATAGAAAGATAGCCAGGAAATTTAAGGAAGTGTAACCTCTCCTGTTGGAGAGATGCTAGATATTATTATATATTTTATTTACTTATTTAATTTATTATTTTTATTTAATATTTTTAAATCATTTAAATTATTTTTAAATAATGTTTAATATTTTTATTATTTATTACATATTATATATATTAGAAACTCCCAGTAAGCAGAAGCTGTGAATTACCTCTTTGTCACATGCATTCCCTGTGAATTTTCTCACTACTTTTGTACTTTAGATATAAGAACACTCTGTCCAGAGCCTGGCTGTTTGCTTGAAGAAAGTATACCCCTGGTATGTGGGGGGATTAAAGAAATTTTGTTGTTTGCACATACTATCTGTTTTTTGCCATAACTAGTAAATACTTTTCATAAATTTTTTTTAGTAATTTTTAAATTAATAAATTAATTACTTACAAATTTGAATTTTTTTGTGACCCACAAATTGTACCTACTGGCTGATAACTCATGGGATTCACATTAGTAGGGTTATGGGAAGGGAGGTACTTATGTATGATAGTACCAGAGCCCTGAGAATAATAGTAGCCTGCTGTTCTCTTAAAATCTGAACCACAGTCAAACATATTGGGGAAGTAGCTCTGAAGGAGGTTCTAAGATAGGATCACAGAATCATAGTTCTTGAGCTGTAATGATCCTGAGAAATTATCTGGTCCAAGCCACTTATTGAAAAGAATAGAAAATGGAGGCTGAGAGAGGTAAAACAACCTGTCTGGTTTACCTAGCTAATAAATAGAAGAGCCAGGATTTGAACCAAAGTGAACTAACTTCAAATCTAGTGTTTTCTTCACTGTAACAGACTGTTCTTCATTACTGGAACTTCTTCATTCCTGGAACTCCCTCCTCTACTGCTCCCCTGCTCTCCCTGCTATTGAATTTAGTCGTCATTCTAGGTGTAGATCATAAAGCTATATCTCTTCCATGTAGTGATGTGAAATAAAAGGGGTGAAATGAATAGTTTACACACCCACTTCAAGAATATAAATGAAAGTTTGCTAAAAGGAAAGTGATGACCCTAAACAATAGCAAAATGGACCATAGCAAAGGATCAGAGAGCTCCTAGAGGGTGATTTTATGTGTGTTGTCAGATACAGTCACTCTCAACAGATAATTTTGATTCATGGTTTTTCTTTGTTACAAGGAAGGTTCCAATATGGAGTGAAAGGAGCTTCTAAAAAGATCTCTCCCCGAAAATGATTGCAGCAAAAAGACAGTATTTTGAAGAATAAAACATTCTAAAGAACAAAAATTGGAAAGAGCATTTGTTGGCCTTCTTAGAGTTCTGTTTCCTAAATTTGTTTTATTTAATTGGAAGGATGGGGACTAGACCTGTGACTTCACAGGTATAGGGAACTCCTTGAGGAAGAAAAACTCCCTTTACCAATATAGGTCAGCACTTTAGGCAGCTTGGTGACTCAGTGGATAGCATGCTGGACCTGGAGTCAGGGAATCTCATCTCCTTGAGTTCAAATCTGGCCCTAGACACTTACTACTTGTGTGACCCTGGACAACTCACTTAACCCCACTTGCCTCAGTTTCCTTATGTGTAAAATGAACTAGAGAAGGAAATTGTGAACCTCTCCAGTATCTTTACCAAGAAAACTCCAAAGGATGTCACAAAGAGTCAAATACGACTGAAAAATGACTGAACAATAACAACAAAAGTATTGAAAACTGATAGTTGTGACTTGTCTAGAGCACTGAGAAGTTAAGTGACTTAGTATCATGAAACTATTATGTTTCAGAGTCAAGGCTTGAACCAAGGTCTTCTTGGCTTCAAAGCTGGCTCTCTAGATTTAAAAAATGATCTCATTTCCTCTCAAAATTTCTTATGAGATAGAAGACTACTATTATTTCCATTTAAAAAGTTTGGAAAGGGAGAATCTTGTTGACAAATAATTTATGACACACCCAAGGTCACATAATAGACATAATACAAATTCACATAATAGATATGTTATACATACATATGTTCATATATATGGAATAGACTAAGATTATGGTACCAAGACCTTAAACAAAAATGTTTATTTAGATGTACACTAGTATTGAATTGCTTGACATTGCATGTGATTTAGGTACAAAATCTGTTTTATACTCAATCATCTGCATTTTTTCACATAATAAAAGGTTCTTTGCCTGATTTATCTGTATGATTTCTGAATTTGTCTATGAGTTGGCATTTGGAGGCCTAATCTACTGTTCAGTCAAAATATCTGTAATGATGATTTTTAGCATTTATGAGACTATTTGCAAAGGGATTTATGACCATTCAAGCTAATCAAGTCAGCCTGTAATGGAAATCTATGTTTAGAATATCTACATGGCAGGAATAGAGAACAACGTGACAATCATCTCTACCTTTCTAATTTTTGTGCTTCAGGCCTTTCTTAGTGTCAGGAGCCCATAGGAATATGACGAATGCTTGCATGATATGCCAAATATTGAAAAGGACCTAGAGAGACAGAACTTACTGCCTAATAAATAACCAAGTTTAATTGGAAATCATTTAGGTATATAATATTATCCTAGTCTCTCTGGCATGTGTGTGTGTGTGTGTGTCCTAGGCAAATTTAGAGCTTTTCATTACCTTTAAAAATGTCAGCTAAATTAGGTAAATAATTAGTTGCAATGGATCTGAAATGCATGTATTTTTCTTTTCTCTTGAAAACCGAAAAGAGAGGCATTCTTCTAAGGTACGTATGAAGACCTTTTGCTTTGTCAGTGTAATCTTTTAACAATATACCCTAAATGATAGTTTCAAATATCAATAAACTGTATGAAACTCTAAACTGAGTGCCATATGGAGAGGATCCTGGACTATAATCTCAAATCTTAGCTTTTACTGATCTATTTTCATCTTCCCAGGCCATCAGTTCCTCCTCTTGGAGTAGATCTAGACTACCTTGCCATTGTCCTCAGGACTTTTTGACCTTACTCTTTCACTAAAACTTCCCTGATTACTAAAGGCATACACAAACACTCTTGGACATTCTAGGTTCCCAGAGTGCAAAAATCTGTCACACTCAAATTCTAATTACTCATCTTTCTTTCTCCCCTGCTGTTAGCACCCCTGGGCATGTTTTTAGAGAGTAGTGAAGCAGCCAGTTAAGGGGGAGAGATTGAGGATTTGAGTTTGGTGATGATAGAGAGGATAATATGCTGCAGGAAACAGGATGGAATCAAATCATATGTCCATGTAGAACTATTGTCCTTGGTAAGGAGAAGTTTCACCTTATGTGCGATGGATGAAGGAAGAAACAATGGCAGAAGTCACCTGAGTGGTATAAGATAAGGAAGAAGGGAAAAGAGAGGTATTAGCAAATGATTTCATTTTTTTCTATTAAAATATGAGACAGAGTTCTTAGTCAAAAGGATTGGGGGAAAGGGTGGGTTGGAAAAAATTTGAAGAGGGCTGAAAAAGTTTTGGAAAAGAGAGTGGTGAGTATGATTGTAAATTAATTATGGAGCTCTCATATGTAGCAGTGAAAGGCCATTTGAGGCTATGTAACATAAATTTGTAGCAGACCCAGTCCGGATGGTTGTATGGTTTTCTTCACCTTCATTCAGCAGCACATATGTAGAAAAAAAGGCAGCAGTTGGTGGAAATGATCCAAAGCTGAGGCTTGGCAAGAAAAAACAAATCAATGTTATAAGAAGGGAGTAGGGGATTCAAGAGGAGAAGGCAATACATAATTGCAGCAGTTCATCACAGAGTCAAAAGAGGGAAAGGAGAGTGTGGCTAGTGCAAGGGTAATGGCATGATACAACTGATGGCTCTGGGGATTTGGAGGTAATGGGGTGAACAAATAGCAGGATTTGGTATAAAAAGGGAGAGGGAGAAGTGTAAATGCAATACATTGTGATCACATTAGGGGATTTTAAAATTCATGAATACAGAGATGGTGCATTAATGAGTGAAGGCAAGACTAAGGGTATGGCCACCTTTGTGTGTGGCTAAAATGGGATGAAGGAGTAATTCACATGGGAATTTTTTTTAAGTTGGCATACTGAGAGATTAAGGTTTTTAAAGGAGTATCAATATGTTCATTGAAGTCCCTTAATATGAAGGCAGGAGTTAGAAAGGAGAGAAAGATAATGAGCTAGGTAAAAAAAGAGGAATGTTCTAGAAATCCATAAACAACAGCTACTAGGATTTTGATTGCGTGATAGATGTGTTTTCATGAAAATCAAAGGAGGAAAGGTTACTTAGTGGTGGTGGTAGGGGGAGAACTTGGAAGTGGATATCAGGAAGAAGGGGTATTCTGACTTGCCTACCTTGACCATTAAGTTGTGGGGGGTTGGGGGAAATGAGTGAAAGCATAGGCACTATTGAAAAGTGTGGCCAGGAAGACTGTGTCAATAGGAAGGAGCCAGGTATTATGGAGCCAAAGAAGGAAAGAATGAGAAAGGAATAGTTTTAAGTTGAAAGCAAATTTGTTGTTTTGGAGGCAGACATTCTAGAAGGTGCAGTGGAAGAAGTCGATAGCTTTAGAATAGAACATTGGGAGGACTGAATTGAGGGGAATGAGAAAAAAACTTAATGGGGTTTGGGGAATGGAGAGAATGGGGTTTAGATCATGACTGCTGGGGTAAAGAACCAATGGTATGGGAAGAGTATGACCACGCAGGACTGTATTAATCACAGGGAAAAAATAAAATTTGAAACAGTTTCAGAGACTTTTAAGAACTCTAGGGGGAATCCTTTCAGTCACAGGCAGTTTAGGCAGGATCGCAAAAACTTGGAGCAGAGGAGAAGTTATAGTCTCTTTCTCTCAAGGCAGGGGATCCCTCAAGAGGGTGAAACCCTCTTCCCTCCTAGAGGTCAGGCAAGGGATGTAGAGACATGATGTTATGACACCCAGCTGTCTCCTCACCTTTACCATCTGAGACAGAAGATCAGGCAGGAGACTCATGGAGATCAGGCAGGAGGTGCAAGGGGCAAAATGGTAATGCACCCTCCTCTCCTTTTCTCTTCCCTCTGGAGGCTAAAGACCAAGAGACTCCAATCAATATTGTTTAAAAATATACCTCAAGTTTTATAGTATTTTTTTGGTTTGCAAAGCACTTTGCCTAAATGATCTCATTAAATTCTGACAACAACCCTGTGGAATAGGTGTTATTATCCACTTCTTACAGATAAGGAAACTGAGGCTTAGAAAAACCAAGTGATTTGTTTAGGTCACTCTGTTGACAGTGTCCAAGGTGAAATTTGAAACTAGGTCATTCTGTCTTCATGAGCATGGCAGGCTGAAAATGGTTGGATACAAGCTTAAACAGGAAGAGACTTGCTTAAGGTCCCAGAGCATACCCGTTCATAATCTAGACCCTTAAATCTTTCCAGTCTTCTTACACCTTCCCCCCCTTATGTTCTCTTCCATTGAGGAACACTGGCTTTCTGACTGTTCCACAAACAAGACACACCATCTATTGGCTCTGGAAATTTTCTCTGATTGTTCTCCCATACCTGGATTCCTCTCCTTCAACTCTACCTATTTATGCCCCTGACAATTTAAGTCCCAACTAAAATTCCACTTTCTACAGAAAGGCTTCTCCAACCCTTCTTAATTCTGGTGTCTTCCCTCTGTTAATTACTTCCTATTAATACTGTACATAGCTACTTTGTATGTATTGATTTATATATCAGCTCCCTGATTAGATTGTAAACTGCTTGAGGGAAGGAATTACTTTTTACTTCTTTTTATATCCCTGGCATTTAGCACAGTGTCTACCACAAAGTAATCATTTAGTAAATGTTTATTTATTGATTGCTCTAGCAATGCATGGGTCAACCTCATTTTCAATGTGTACATCCTCAGAAAGTGTACTACCAAGGTAAGTAAACTTATGCACAACATTCAAACCTTCTGCATTTACTGTAACTGATGGTTCCATGTATGGATGGTGTGATGGAGCACCTGTGTTTTCTTGGTGTTAATTGTTAGGCCAAAATTAGCACAAGTAGCAGAAAATTGATCCATGCTTTGTTGCATCTCAGCTTCAGAGGCTGTATTGAGTGCACAGTCATCTGCACAAAGAAAATCCCACACCAACACTCCCTCCACTTTGGTCTTAGGTTGTATCCTTTTCAAGTTGAAGAATTTACCATCAGTGTGATAACTGATCCTGATGTTGTGTTCATTCTCATTGAAAGCATTTGACCACGTGACTGAAAACATCATGCTAAAAAGCATGGGAGTAAGCACACAGCCTTGTTTCACCCCATTGGTGACTGGGAAAGCATTGTCCATTATCCAGATCCCAGGCAAACATGTTGTCATGAAATTGACCATACGATGCTGACAAACTTCTCCAGGCAATCCAATTTTGACATAATTTTCCATAATCTCTCATGACTAAAAGTATCAAAGGCCTTATTCAGATCTTTAAATGTTGTGGATAGACCCATTTCTGCTCTTGGCATTTTACCTGGCTCTGAAGGGAGAGAAGAGGTATTAGACTGACTACCAAACTGAAGATCTCCAGAGCTGTTATGCTGAGCTCATTTTTGTATGCCTGTTAAAACTGGACAGTATAACTGTGTCATGCCAGGAAACTGAATTGCTCCCATTTGAATTGTCTTAGGAAGATTCTGAAGATCACCAGGCAAGATAAGGCACCAAATTCTGAGGTCCTTACTTGAACTAAAATGCAAAGCATTCAAACTCTGCTTCAGAGTTCACAACACAGCAGTCGAATGCAAGACATACACTTGCCAAAAAGACTATTTTGTGGAGAACTCACACAGGGCAAGCACTCATATGATAATCAAAAGAAGCACTATAGGGACACTCTTGAGGTCTCTTAAGAATTTGGGAATTGATTCTGTGACATGGGAAACTGGTACAGGACTGCTCAGCATGGCATGCATCTACGTCAGAGAAGGCTCTGTGCTCTATGAGCAAAGCAGAATTAAGAGAGCTCAGAGGAAAGGCAGTATGCGCAAATTTGGAGTATCTACCTCAAATATTCACACATGCTATTTGTGTCCTTCCGTCCGTGGTAGAGCATTCCAAGCTCATATTGATCTGATCAGCCATAGTCAGACACATTGAAACTTGACTCTAGCATAGCGATGTCATTTTAGTCTTCTTTGAGAATGAAGGGCAACAACCATTTATTGATTGATTTGGTGGATTGGCAGATTTGAAAACTCAAGCAGGAGCCTATGTAATCTGGCATCCCAAATTTCCTACAGCTCATGAGGGAGCTCTTCTTCAAACATTTGGCTTTCTCCTTATTAACTGATTTATGGTTGATTGCTTCTTTTTTTCTGGTTTTGTTTTCCTTTTGTGTGTGTGTGCAGGGGATTCTTGTTTTGAGTTACACTAGTTGGTTTTTGATATCTCTCCCACCTCTCACATCCTATAATTCATGAATTAAACACACAGATAGACAGACAGACATCCAAATTTACAGATGTGAAAACTGAATCATGGAGAGGCTAACTAATTTTCATTAAATTTCTTCTCTTTTTCTTGTACTTTCCACTCTGTGGAATCATCTGAAGCCACCATATTTCCTCTTCTTTAATGATGTTGAGGGCAGATACAGAGTTTCAAAGTAAGTAAAAAGGTGAATCTAAGGGGGAAAAACAACAAGAAAGGAAATTTCTTGCATGGAGAATGTGCAGAAATATCATTGCGAGGGTATTTTGAAGTGTTTTTCACTCACCCAAAGAAACAAAATGAGATTTAAATTTTTTCCAAAAAAGGATGAAACACATTCTATGTCATTCACTCCCAACTAAAGCCCTATCATTAAAGACTGTTGTAATAGAATTGGTTTGACATAAGGAGGCTTGGAGGAGTTTTGCAATCAATAGCTTTTATTTAAAACTTAGACTTGTCCTATAGTAAAGTTGAAAAAATTCAGAAATATATCATCTATGAAAGCATACATATATATTTGCACATACATATATTAATATGTTCTCTGAAAAATGTTTATAATTGTGTGATTATATATTGTGTGGACTTAAAGCATATTATTATATCATGGGAATAATAGATTTCAATAACAATGTATGGGAATTTGTATTCAGAAAAGGGACAGAATTTCAAATTGTTCTTTTTCCTGAGCTTAAAGTGGATTTCATGGCTCATCTGTTCCACAGTATGTTTGTAGCTGATGGATTGAAGTATTTTTACTGAATAATAAGCATAGGTGAATATTTAGGATTCTCCTCAGCTTTTGAATTTAAGAAATCTATATGTACATACATGTATATATGTATGCTTATCTGTCTATATAGCCCAAATCCTAAATTAATCTTTTTTCATCACTCAATCCCAATAAAAATAAAAAGAAACTCATGGTAAAATATACTTATTTATCTATTTTTCTGACATGTGTGGGAAGAAGGAACTAGTATATATAGAAAAAGTCATAAAATGTTATTCTTCCCTTTATTTAGCCTGAATTGTTTTGGGTATGTCACTACTGAATGAATGAATGAAGTATTCATTAAGTGCTTACTATGTTCAAAACATGGTACCAAATGCTGGTGATAGAAATAGAAAAATAAGATAGTTCCAGCTTTCTAGGAGTAGATATTCTAATGATAGAGACAACATATATGGAAGGTTTCAGAGAAAGGCATATGGAAAGGTTCCATGATCCTTAAGTTGTAGCAGGAAAGCAGATGATAAGGCTTTTTCTTTAAGGTCATTTCCACTAACATAATATATTTCAAATATTGAATCATTTGACAGTGCAAAAGTCTCTAGTTACAATAATGTTCTTTTCTGGGTTTTTGTTAGATGTATCTTATAACACCTGCAGGAATAATTAATTCTCCACAAGGATTGCTTCCCAGCATGATGACTCTGGCACTGGGCTGGAAACATTGTTATTCCAAAAACTATGGGGTTCAAGGTCTTGGGTTGTATCCATCAGGGTTCATGGGAGATAATGGTCAGGATGGTGGTGAAGGAACCCATGCTGACTCTTAAGAGATCACTGATTTCCTTTCTGTGTGGCTAAAAACCATAACTTTGGGATAGGTTTCCAGAATATAAGTCAAGATCACTGTCCTATATTCTAAAGGAAATTGGTAAATTTATCTGTCTTTAATAACATCAGGGTGGAGTAAACTCTTTATTCAGTCTTCTCATTTTACTTATCAAGAAAGTGAAGTCCATTAGGAAGATGTTACATGTGAAAAATCCTGTCACAGAGTTAGAATTCAAAGTCTAGGTCTTCAAGTCTCTAGACAAATAAAATGTGTCCCCAAATCTTAGTGCAGTTTTTAACCTATTAAAATTTAAAACATTAAGGGCTACCTTGTATAATTTTACCAATCCTGATTAAATTTACTCCATCACTAGTCAGGTGGCTCCTAATCTTATAACATGTGTATATATACATACACATATGTGTGTATATGCATGTGTGCATGCATGTATGTATGTATCTATCTCCAAATCCTATTCTCTGATATCATCTTCTTAACCAACTATTGCTTCCATTTTTGCCTCTCTTCAACTGAAAGTTGTAATGTGCCTCTAAGAGTTTTAATTTCTCACCACAGATGTCTTAACATAATGGAATCTGGTTATAAGAAAGTGATATCTAGTGCTAGATGTGTTTATTATTCTTATAGTTTCAATAATTTATCCTGAATTTAAAAAATCTTCAAGTCTAGGCACGTTCTTAAATTCTCAACAGATGTCAAAACTGCCATGTTAGTATTTATCATTTCCCCATATACTAAAAATTTAGATATACTTCCTTCTTGTCATCTGAAGTAACATCTCCCAACTTCCTTAAATCAATCAATACACATTTATTAAACACCTTCTATGAGTCAGGCACTCTACAAGATAGTGAGGGTATAAAAGGCAAAAATAAAAATAAAAAGACCCTGCCCTAAAAAAGGAGCTTACAATCTATAGAGAGAGAGAAGGTATACATCTGAATGCAAACTAAATACAAAGTATTTATAAAGTTGGAGGCACTAGCAGATGGGAAAGGAGGGAAGAGTTAGTATTTGAGCTGGGCTACGTATGAAGGAATCAAAGTTTCAAAGAGGTGAGGTGACAAGCATTATAGACACAGAGGACAGAATGTTTAGAGATAGGCAACTAGGGGGTGTAGTGGTTAGGGTGCTGATTCTGAAGTCAGAAAGACTTGTTTTCTAGAGTTCAAATTCAACCTCAGACACTTACTAGCTCTGTGACCCTGAGCAAATCACTTAACACTGTTTGCCTCAGTTCTACATCTCTAAAATAAACTGGAGAAGGAAATAACAAACCATTCCAGTATCTTTGCCAAGAAAACCCCAAAAGGGGTTACAAAGAATCAGACCCAGTTGGAAAATGACTTAAAAATGTTTAAGGCAGAAAAATGGGAAATGGAATGTTATTTGTAAGGAAAATCAGTAATGTCCAATTTGGCTGGTCTACAGTATATATGGAGGGGTTTATATATAATAAGACTGGAAAGATAGGTTTAATTCTGGTTATAAAGAGATTTAAAAGCAAAACTAAAAGGTTTTTTGATTTTTTTTGTTTTCATTTTTGTTTTTAATCCTAGAGTCAATAGGGAGCAAATAGATTTTACCGAGCAGAGAGCTGCCACTGGTCATACCTATGGTTTGGGAATGCTACTTTGATCATGATGGGCATGCAAGAGGGGACCGTAGCTTGGGTAGTAATCATATGACTAGAGAGGAGATGAATTCCAGAGATGCTATGGAGGTGAAATTAACTTACTTGGCAACTGACTGAAATGGGGAGGGGGGAGCCAGGCAGTTAAAGAAAGGGAGGAGTTAAGGACAACTTTGAGATTATGAACCTGGGTGACTAGAAGTTTAGCGGTGGCTGTGACAAAAATAGAATGACTTAAAATGGTAAATGAGAGTTTCTTTGACTAAAAAAAGGGATGTCCTTTTAAAGGTTAAAAACATTACTGTCCTCAGCTTTTTAACAATCATAATGCAAACACATTGCTAGTGTGATAGAAATAAAGGAAAAATACAAATAGAATGTGTTTTATAGAGACATAATAATGACTTTATTGCTTGTAACATTATGCCTGATTCTCTACTCCACGTGGTCAAGTCATACAGGAAGGGCTGTTGTATATAAATTCATTTTGGGGAGAATATATTCATCCCCTATACACAGAATATAAAAATAGCTCCCTTGTCTGGATCTTTTCTGTGCCGCAATGTCTTCTTTAGGAGTGCTGTCCCATAATACCCTACAGTGAGTTTTCAGTGTCTTCCTTATGATTATCACCAATAAAATATTTACATAATAACTCCCCTAAGTTCTAGTGCTCTGCAAGCATCATGAATCCTTTGTGTCTGTGAAAATAGAAGTAAAATAGAAGCTGTTTGATACTGTAGTGGTTGTTCAGCCCATATGAATTTTCTTTACTAGTCACTATAAAACTTAGCTCCTAATTGGTAGGTAATATAATCCTCATTTAAATAATCATTCTCTGTAAAATTTACTATATATTTATATTGTCGTTTTTGTAGTTAGGAGATCAGTACTTTTAGGCAAAATCTGCATTGGTGGATTCATCACCAGGGTTATATCCTGAGTTCTGCAGCCACAGGACCTCTGTTTTATCAGGTCACATGGGAGTGAAAGTCAAAGAGTGTTGTATATATAGAGGGGATATTGAGGTAGTACAAGTTGATTGAAGCATAGGTATATATAGAGAAGCCATATAACATATGTTTAATGGTATAAGATTGTGATGAGTCTTTAATGCTAGGTCTAAGAAGTAATTTAAATTCCATTTTCTCTGACTTTCTCCCATACCTTAAATGCTCTCCCTCCTTGCCTTTTGGCTTCATTTTGGCTTTTCTTTAAGAACCAACTAAAATCCTACCTTCTACAGGAAGATTTTTTCAATCCTTCTTAATGCTAGTGCCTCCCTCTGTTAATCATTTCATTTAAAAAAATATATCATAAGGGGAAGCTAGATGGCACAGTGAATAGAGCACTGAGGACCTGAGTTCAAATGCAGCCTCAGGCACTTAACACAAAAATTAGCCCACAAAAAATAGCCATGTGACCTTGGGCAAGTCACTTAACCCCAATTGCCCTCCTCTCCCCCAAAAAAAGTAAAAAAAAATATCATGTTTGTACATTTTGTTATTGAGTTATTTCAGTCATGTCTGACTCTGTGACCCCTTTTGGGGTTTCCTTGGCAAAGATACTGGAATGGTTTGACATTTCCCTCTCCACTTTATTTTTGCAGATGAGGAAACTGAGACAAACCATTTTAAGTGACTTTCCCAGGGCCCCACAGCTAGTAAGTGTCGGAGGCTATATTTGAACTCATGAGGATGTGTCTTCCTAATTCCAGGCCTGGTGCTCTATACACTGCATTAGCTAGTTGCCCATGTTTGTATATATTCATTTGTTTATTGTCTCTCCCATTAGAACTTCTCAATGATAGGAAAGGTCTTTTGCCTTACTTTGTGTCCCTAAAACTCAAAAATATATCTGGCATATAGTAGTCCCTTAATAAATGCTGAGTGACCAACTGATAGACAATAGGAAGTCTTTGAAGGGTTTTAAGTAGGGGAGAATCATACTCATATTTTCACAGTAGGAAGATTAATGTGGCAGTGATGTTGAGGGATAAATGGAGGAGGCAAGGAATAGAAATTGGGAAGCTAAGTGCCTGACAGTGATGGGCTGCACTAGTTAGTGACAGAAGAACTGGAGAGGAAAGGATGGATACAAAAGATATTGTGAATTGAGTATCAATTGGATTTTGGCATGTTAGTATAGCGGGAGAATCAATGTCACCTCCAAGATTTGGAAGACAAGAGATTGAATGAAAGTTGGTATCAGTGACAGAGGTAGTGAAGTCAAAAGTAGGAACAGGTTTAAAGGAAAGATAAGATCAGTTCTGAATATATTGAATTTTAAGTGCAAGCATCCAATCCAAGTAAATAATAAGTGCAATTAAGTGGCACAGCGGACAAAGCACTGGACTTGGAGTCAAGAAGGCTTGAATTCAAATCCATCTCAAATACTTATTGGCTGTGTGTATGTGTGTATGTGTGTGACACAGAGAGAGAGAGGAGAGAGGAGAGAGAGAGAGAGAGAGAGAGAGAGAGAGAGAGAGAGAGAGAGAGAGAGAGAGAGAGAGAGAGAGAGAGAGAGA
>NW_027187309.1:11922276-11990517 GCF_028583685.1 Petaurus breviceps papuanus | reverse complement strand
AGAGAGAGAGAGAGAGAGAGAGAGAGAGAGAGAGAGAGAGAGAGAGAAAGAGAGAGAGAGAGAATTGTGAGGGGCTAAGGGCAAAATATGGAGAACCCAGGAAGGAGAAAATAGCTAAGTGATCATCTCTCTAACTTAAAGCTTCAATGCTTGTATAGGGCTAATGAGAGTGCTGTAGAAAAGATCAGTGGATTTTGGCAATAAGGTGGTAAATGATGGGTTATGTGTTTGGGAAAAAAACAGTGGACTTTATATTGAAAAAATAATTTAGTCTTCCAAACAGTCTAAACAGTTCATAAGTTTTGGACAATGCAGTCTTATGTAAGAAAATAAAGAGACAAAAAGGAAAAAAAATACTCAGAAAACAGAATGATTTTCATACAGTTATCAAAATACTATATTTTTTTAAGTGTTAAAGCATATTTTCCCTCTGTGGATGCTTACAAATTGCTCTTTTGTCTTTCAGGAGACTGAGCTCTTAGATCTCAGCCTTGTCAAGGATGCCAGATGTGGGAAACATGCCAGAGCCCCAAAGGTAGGAAGTGGTTTTTATGATTTCCCAGATACTGCACCAACTATTTAACTAAGCTATGGTGTAAAATTATGGCTATAACAAGAACATTTTTTCCCTTCCCTTTTAAGAGGCATTCTGCCATAGTAGATTGAAATCATCGAGGCTCAGTTCTAATATAACTTGGTTCATGTCCCATCTCTGACACATTGGCTGTGTGACCATGGGCAAGTCACTGAGCCTTTCATTGTTTTAAAAAATTCTGTAAATTGCAGAGTGGGTTCTGAGCTCCATTGATAGAGGAAATTTCCACATCTAGGAGTTTGCTATAACAGTAAAATTGCTTTTTAAAAAGTATTTTATATTTTCTTTAAAATGGGTTAAACTTAAAAATTCAAACTTATCTGATATTTCTCAGTGATTAACTTAGAAATGAGATCATTTGCGCTTTCCCCTGTGCTGCTTTTCTGTGCCCCAGGCATGCCAAGTGAAATAAACTTCAGACATGATGAAATAAAAAAAAATTTGGTGTCTCAAACACCTTCTAATAAAGCTAATTCCACTAATGGAGGTGGGGACATTAACTTCAGAATTCAAAAAATCACTTTGCTTATTTTATAGTGAAAGATAGTTCTAGTTTTGTATTAATTTGATTGAATTCTGGCTGTTTCTATTTTAGAATCATCACAGTGTAGATAAAAGACAGATTCAACACATTCCTTTTTCTTTTAGTACAAAACCCTTTAAAATATTTTTGATAAACTGTTGCATTTCACTAATATGCTTAACTATGGAAGGTATAGTAGTAAAGCCCAAGAATGCTCTGTAATTAGAAGAATATTCATATCAAATCCTATTTCTGAAGACATTAACTACTTGATCAGATATACTTTACCTTGATAATATTGACAAAAGGTATCATAATCCTTTCATTCTTAATATCACTTACTTTATGTTTTTATTGAGGAATCTACATTTCATTTTATTCCTTCTTGAGATAATAATTCTTTACTTGACAGAAAACTGCTTTATTGTGATATAAATATATATAGTAAAGATATGAGGAAAATAGTCCTTTTAGAAAAATTATAAGTATTTGGGGTAGCCAAATTTTGCCTAAAGGAAATGCTTAGCTACCCTCCTTATTCCTGAAAGATGTAAAAAAAATTGCCATAAGAAAATTATCAGTTGTCTGTGTGTTAGTGATAGAATTTCAGTAATTCTGATGTCCACTTCACACCAGATAATAATTTTCAGAATGAACTTCTTTGTAATGGTTCAGTATAATGCCATGATGGAGCAGCTTCCCAGAAGAATGCTACTGTGAACAGTTTATAAGGTTCTGATTACAAAGTATAGTGAATACTCTATTCCATAACAATTCAGAGCAAAACATTCACAGAAATCAAGGTAAAGCATTCACAATATTACAACTTATCTCAGAAAATCACAATCTAGTATTTACAACAGCTTATCATTAAAATGGCCACATAGTTTTCACCATAGTGGCCACAAAGTTTTGAACAAAGAACAATCATCTCAAAGTACAATGGTCAAAGTCTTCCACTCATGGGGGCACTAAGTTAACTCAATCAGTCACATATTCAGCAGTCAATTACTAAGTATCATTAATCACTAAGTACAATCACTAAAAATACACCAACCCTCCACCCCTAGGTCACCAGTAAACTACAATTTCATCACTACTCAGTACCCACAGAGAGGTCTTTTCATCTTGACTCAAGGCAGGCAACTCCTACCTGAATCCACCAAACAGTCACCTGGATTCAAAGGCAGACAACTCCCAGTTCCTTGTCCAGGTCTCTGGGTAGGTCCTGCTCCACACTGAAGTTCACAGGGTCCAGTCCATCTCAAATCCTTCACAATTTCTGTTCCTGGGAATTCAAGGCTCAACCAAGCCACAAAGAAAGTCCCTGCATCCTGGTCATGCTTCCTTGGTCTTCTGCAGCTTGTTCAAAAAGTCAGAATCACTTTATCCAGCCTGGTGTAGGGGTGGGGGTGGGAGGGGTGGGGGAGGTGGAGGGAGGGTCCTAGGCTCCTGGCCTCCTGGCATCTTGGGCACCTGGGCTCCTCTTCAGCTTCCTGGGCTCCTCTTCAGAAGCTCTGCCACCACAAGTTCTCAGGAAATTCTGAGTCAGTTCTTGATTCTCTCTTCTGTAGCTCCTCTGCCTCCAGATGCTGGTCCCAAGAAATTCTGACTGTCCCTTCCTGGGGCTTTTCCTTATATATAAACAGCATTAATTTGCTGTTTCAGTCAACCCCTTCCTATTACTTTAGTAACAGGAGACAGGAGTTCATACCTTCTGTTTCCCCAAAAGAGGCTTAATCAATTACTAAGTGCTAAGTACCTGCTACCTTGCTTAACTTGAAACAAAGTGCTGATGGGGGGATAGCAATAGGTTATACAGGAACTCTGATCCTTATGAATAATCAGAATCCCTGCGATTCAGTCTGGAAAGAATTCAGCAGGCCCAAGCAGACTTGGAGTCAGGATTGTAAAAGTTTATTGTTATGCTTTACAGCGGGTAAGGGTTCTTAGGGAACCTGCAAGTTTATTGTTACACTGTACAGCAGGCAAGAGTTCTTACGGAACCTGCAAACTTAAAGAAGACATAGGCATAGTTTTTAAGGAGTCTGGGCAATAAATGAGATGACAATTATGCTAACTAGGTGAGTAAGGGTGGGATTAGGGAAGAGATAAGGAGTGATCAGTGCTTAAAGGAACATGCACTTTTATTATCTACTGCACAGATGTTTTGTCCATAATTCACTGGGAAAGAGCCCAAGGGGGGGGGGGGGCTACCTGGAGGTGTGGTTTTAGGCCTGAAATGTCACTAAGTAAGCTAGCAGTCAAGGGCTGAGTGAGAAGTGTCTAGTCTGCCACCCATCAGTGTCATGTTTGACAAGGTGGATGTTGGGAACCAAGGCTACCAGGGATTCAGGAGGTGTATAATTGGCTAAGGAGTTAACCTATAGATAGTGTGTTGAAGGGTTCATGGGTGTAGCTGCCCACTTTACTAAGGGGAGATAACATTTGCCTAAGCTAAAATGTTTATAGATGGTTTAATGAAGGATTCATAGGTGTAGCTTGTTATTGTTCCAAGCAGAAATAAACAATTCATGAGCTGTTGCTGGGCAGACTGCTAGCAGGAGGAAGGAGCAGTGTTAATGCTCTGAGGCTGGATGGGGGGGAGGGGCAGAATGTGATTTTACAGACTGGTTTTACAAATTGATTTTACAAACTGATATTACAAATATAGATCCCAACCACCCCATCAGTGCTAAGTACCTGCTTACTTGCCGATACAAAAAGGGGTCTACAAATTCAAATTACATTTAGTAGTATCTAATTTTTATTTTATATAGTTACCAGTAGATGAAAAATATTGACATCTTGTTTGAAGAAATATTTTCTTTCCTCTGACCAAAATCGTTTAAGCCAAGTTTTACTCATCTTGTCATTTTGTTTATTTTTATTGATTATAGAGCTGTAAGATATAATTGTGCATTATTCAAGGTTAGTGCCCTGTTAATAATGTACAATAAATTCATAGTCAAGGATAGATATCTGCACCCTTTGAGCAACTCAGACATGTTCCTTGACTTAGGAGCAATAGGAATCAATCATGTCTTCATGGTGTTGTCCATTGTAGAATCCTTTCCATTTTCATTTGTCTATCTTTTATTATAATACCCAGTAGTGTAACTGTCATGATTAGCTATTAAATGTTTTATTAATCATGAATGATTCTTTTTTTTTTGCTTTTTGGAGGGCAGTAGGGGTTAAGTGACTTGCCCAAGGTCACACAGCTAGTAAGTGTTAAGTATCTGAGGCTGGATTTGAACTCAGGTCCTTCTAACTTCAGGGCCAGTGCTCTATTCACTGTGCCACCTAGCTGCCCCAATCATGAATGATTCTTGATAAATGGCACAGGGATATGGAATGTGCTTTTCTAATAAACTCATCTTGGATCATAGAATACCTCCCTGGGTGTTCCTTCAACACTCAATTTACCAAACTCTGTCTTGTTAATGCAAATATTGAAACCAACTAGCTGTTAAAGTCCTAATGTGGTCCCATTGGGGGAAGATAGCAAGTGCACAAATTATCTTCTACTGCTATTTCAGATAAACAAGATAATTGTTACTTAGGTAACAAGTTCCTTTTTCAATGATAGGCCATTAGTAGTTATTAATAAAAATTTATGTTTGAACTTTCCAAATCTTTTTAAACATCAAAAAACTTACATATCTAGACTTCTTAGAAAGTTTAAAAATTTAGAATTAAGTGACAGAGGACATTCTGTAAGTATATCTATCAACATTTGACCACTGAAGAATCACTTTTTAAAGGCTGCTTTTTCAATTTGGTTTGATTTTTATCCTCATCCCAGTTATAAAGATATGATTTAAACAAATAGATTTTGGAAGTGAGGAATAAACAAAATGCTATTCATCTTCTGAATAAAACTAAAAAAAGACAAGCAAATGTACTTATTCATTTGTTATGAGCTTTAAGCTCCTAAAAGTTCAAGCCATATCAATTCCAAAATCTATTTATCTATCATACCTTTCTCACTTGTGTTGGGATAAATTATCTGATCTTGAATCGCTAATGTAAAATATAATAATTCTTAAGTTTAAAAAGATTTGGGAAGTTCCAATGACTAAATAGACTTTTTTTTTGAAATAAGAATCCTCATTCTGAGCACTCATGCTGAAAAAGGTGCTTGCATGAAATGGAGTCTTAGGAGGATCTTGAAAAAGGGGAATACCAGTGTCATTATGGCACATTATGGAAGAAAGTCTAGAGTAGGAGGTTGATGACTCATGCTAAAGAAGAAGGAACATAAAAGGAGAGGCAAAGAGATAAAATTATAGTGGATGATCTGGTAGAGATCAAAATCTGACATGATGAGCCACTGACAACTGTATGGGGTCTTAAGTACGGTTATCACATTTTCAGAATAATTTAAGATCTTATTATTTCTTGCCAGAGCTATTAAAATAGTCTTGTGGTTTATCTCCTTGACTCAAGTCTCTCTCCAGTCCATCCCCCAATCTGCCAAAGTCTTGTGTGTGTGTGTGTGTGTGTGTGTGTTTTGTTTGTTTTTACTTCATGTCTGACCCTGACATAACCAATGCTATATCCCCATTCAGTTAACTTCAGTGACTATTAAATCCAGGATCAAATGTAAAATGCCCTGGCCTTTAAAGCTCTCCACAACCTTGTCCCTCCCCATCTTTTCTGGTTTTCTACCCTCTACATAATCTATTAACACTTGATGTAACTGACATACAGTAGTCCATCTCTCAAATCCTTACCTTTTGACTGGCTGTCTACATTTCCAGAATGTTTTTTACTTCTCATATCAGTCTCTTCACTTCCATATCCCTCTTCACTTCCCCTCACTTCAAATCCCATCATCTGCTAGAAGCCTGGTCCCCATCGATACTAGTACTGTCTCCTCTGAGATTACATTCCATCTAATCTATATTTGGTATATAAATTCTCAGTTATAATGTGACCTTCTTCTATTTCATCATATATCAGGAGAAATTTTGTTGATAGTGATTTGTTTCAGCATCACTTAATGCAATGCCTAGTATACAATAAGCACTTAATAAATATTTGATCAATAAATACATAGAATCTTTTCAAATTTACAAATGACACAAAACTGGGAAGGTTAGTTAACACAGGAGGAAAATTGAGAGGCAAAAGATCTTTAGAACAATGAATTGAGTAAGAAAAGAGTTATAAATACAGAATATATTTAGGTTCAAAAAGCAATGCATTATTTGCAAGACAATAGTGAGGCTTCAAAGGATTTTTGTGTTTTAATCTGCAATCTCAATATGAACTGACCATGTCATTCAAAAAACCTAATGTGATATTAACTTGCATTTATAGAGTCAGAGATTAGAAGAATAAAGAGGTGAGAGTACTGATGTACTTTGGAATGGTCACACCACTATGGATTATCTTGTTAAGTTCCCAAAGTCATATTTTAGAAAGGACATAGATTGTCTGGACATTGAGACAATTCTCTTAGTGGATTAGTTGAGGAACTTTGGAATTTATACCTAAGATGAGAAGTCTTAGGGAGTACATGATAGCCATCTTCAAGTATTTAAAGTGCTGTCACATGAAAGAGTGGGTACAATTACTCTGATAGTCCCAGAGGGAAAAATTAGGAGCAAATAATGGAATTTGCAAATAAGCAAATTTAAGCATCGTACGAAGACATATTTCTAACAGAACTATCAAAAATGCAAACAGGTTGACCCAGAAGGTAATGGTTTCCCCTAAATGGGAATCACGAATGCATTAGTCTACCACTTGTTGGACATGTTGTAGGATTTTCCCTCCAGGAATGGGTGGGCTAGATGGCTACCAGAATACCTCCAACTCTGAAATTTGACATTCATTGCCCACATCCTGTGTGTTGTGGTTTTCTTTTCAATTATCTAGGCATTTCAGTTATCCATGCTTTCCTCAGTACTTTTTAGATGTTAAGATTTGGTCAGAAATACACACTCTTTGATCTGAAATGATCTCATTATAGGAAACAGACGACTTCAAAGCATGTCACACAACAAAATCCATATAGTTTAACTAATTGGCCTTCAATATTGCCCTTATTACATCATATACACTTATCACTTTTTGACAGCTTGTTCTTATATCTAACAGTTGTTAATTTGTAGCTTTACGATATTGCTGTCATCATATAAACTGCCTTCTTGGTCTTAATCTTTTCACTCTGTATCAGTACCTATCAGTATCACTCTGTATCTTTATCATGCCTCTTTCCAGAATTGCTTTTTTTTTTTATCAAAATTGCCTACTTTTCTTGTTGATATTCTTCATTGATATCCATTCATCTTCTCAACAAATATTTCTTAAGGATTCACTATATTCAAGACACCAGAAAATGGGCAAGTAGTACAATTATTGGTAGAATTTAAATTCCAAAAGTAATTCCTATTCTCCCTGATTTAAACTTAAAATCTTTAACCTCTGAGACAAGCAAGGACTGTCGTGGTCATTTAGTCCAGGAGTTTTAACCTGTTTTTGTATCTTTAACCGACAGTCTGGTGAAGCCTATTAATCCCTTCTCACAGTGTTTTTGAAGTGAATAAAATAAAAGCAAACCACTGAGTTACAAAGGAACAATTATATTAAAATGAAGATGTTGTTTTTCTGGTCCAGGTTCATGGACCCCATAAAACCTATCCATGAACCACTCACTGTGGGATACCTGGACCCAAGTTAAGAAACCCTTATTCAGTCAAATGACCTTGTTTTACAGATGAGAAAACTAAGTAAGGCATGAGAGTTGAAGGGTTTTGCCAAGAGTCACAGAGCTGATAAGAAGCAGAGTGAGGTTTTGAACCCATGTTCTCAGATGCCCCTACAGTATGAATTCCCTTGGGATTCAGAGAATGAAAATGTTAGAGAGGGAAGAAAACTGAGATACCATCTAATCTAGTGCCTTATTTATTGCTGAGAAAACAGGTCCAGGGCATTGAAATTATTTCACAAGGTCCCACAGCTCTACTATTATTAGAGTAGTGTGGACTCAGTAAAGACCAGGTCATACATCTAACAGGTGGGGCAATAAAAAAAAATCTCTGGTTTCTATTGTATTATTTCAGTATTGATTCCAGATTGTAAAATTAAATGGATGATAAATAATGTCTAATAAAATTTTCTGTTGCTAGAATAAATGAAAATTTTACGTTGACAATATTTAATGAGGAGGATATTGAACAATATTATCACCTAAAGTCAACCAACAAACTAAACTTGTGTGAGTTAAAAAGAGAAGTCCCAAATAGATCATAAAATCATAAAATGTAGATTAAGAAGGGACTTCAGAGGCCATATAGTTTATCTTCCTAATTTTACATCTCAGAGACCTGAAGCTAAGGGAAATTTAATTCATTGCCCAAGGTCATACAGGTGTTTTCTTGACCATCTTCACCCATCATCATTTTGTAGTTACACAAAATTACTCAAGATTTTTAAAATATTAGTTAAAATATTAGCATTGGCAATATTGCCCCAAAAATCCTAAATCCATTTTGAATCCAAATAGTAAGGATAATTGTATTACATCCTTTAAAAAATCCATAGCACTGTTCTCTATTTTAACATATAACTAAGAATTTTCTGGATTTAGTAACAAATTATTTTCATCCTAAGTAAACTATCTCACATGCTTATTTGAGAAATTCATTCAGTAGAAGAGGAGAAATTGCTTCAGAAATATAAAGCTAATTCTCAGCAATAATTCTATATAAGCTTTTAGGGAATATTAAATTCTACATAGTAAGTGGATAATAAATGATTTTGTACCTGATGTCTCCATCTTGTGTAACCTCAACCACAAATTGTGTTGATTTTTAAGAGTGAAGGAAGAAAATTATCTTTAAAAAATTTGTCCTTATTTTTTTTAAAAAATGATTTACTAATTTTCTTGTATCTGTGAGTCTACAAGTATATCAAATTTTTGTTATTTAAAATCAGGTCATGATTACATGTATACATATATGTGATAATATAAATATATGGTGTCAGATAACAAACGAAGGAGTTACTAAATTTAAGTTTATGGATTTTTCCTTCCATGTGGTTTCATAGGTGGATTTATATGTTTTTTATCCAGGTATAAATTACAAGCCATAGTTCCTTTTTATGTTCATTAGATTCTACTGAGGTCAGTAGTTTCCTTGGAAACAAAAGCCTTTATGCAACTAGTCAGAGGTTTGGTAGCAAAAATATTAGGATGCTGATAAGAGTAAGAAATAGTTCCTTTGGCAAATGTTTTTATTGAAAACTTAGATCCATTTATCTTCTCTCATTCAATAGTTACAAATAAAAATGTTAAAATGGATAGTAGCAATATCACAACATGTTCCTAAAGGTCTTAAACCTCCTAATAATAATTTACCTAGTATGTAGGCCAAATATTTTCCATAAAATGGCAAAATTTCATTATATTTGGTAAAGATACTAGGCATTGATGTTATTTCTCCTACATTAGCATTTAAATCCTCTAAGCTTATCACCAAATATTTCATTTATATATCCATATATAATAAGACATTAAAATTACTCATCTACTATACATAGATATTAAGGGTTATATGTCTTTTTATAGCATCAAGCATCTAGTCTAAGTATCTGCCTTGCCCTTTAGATTGTTGTGAGGCTCAATTGAAATATTAATATATATATATATATATATATATACATATATGTGTGTGTGTATGTGTGTGAAGTCTCACTTCCTTTGCTGATTTTGAAAAATGCCTAATTTCTGAGAGCACATATGCTTTTGGAACTGCTAAGCCATAGCCCTCAGTTATCTATGAAAAGATTAGGTTAATAACTACTTCAGGTTGCTGTGAGCCTTGAGCTATTTTGAATAATCTCACTAAGGACAATTACTTTCTTTGAGTGGCTTCTCATGTTGTCCAGATGGAGTCTTTTAGTTTCAATTAGTGGGCACAGTACTCTCTACCAGTACCACTATTTAATAGGCAGGACCCCTGATATTAATTAGGACATCCCTAACATAGGTTCTCTTGATCTAGTAGGATTTAGAGCCCATGAGCCTAGTAAGAGGAAACCAAAATAGGGATTCTCTCTTGATGTCCCTAGACAAAGAAGATAAACAACTCTTCCTTACATGTTTATTTTATTATTGTTTTTAAATAACATTCCTCCTTTTATTCAACTACAATTAAAACCCCACCACAGAGCTGTTTAAAACTCTGTTGAGTATTCCTTGTCTAAGAGACTATTTCTTAGGGACTAAACAATTTCCAAAATTGTTCTGCAATTTACTTTCCCTAAGCACTTAAATGAAATTATTCAACTAAGATAGATCTTTTAGCCACTTGTATTAGTTATTAGTCCCCTCTGGTGATTGGTCAGCTGCAGACTGAGTCTTTACCAGTTTCTAATTAGCAATAATTAGAAACCTCATATATTTTTTTTTTATTACTTTACTATATTCCTACTAGAGAATGGCAAACCACTCCAGGATCTTTGGCAAGAAAACCCCATGGACAGAATTGGTATGTTATGGTCCACAGGGTCACAAAGTCAGATACTCCTGAACAACAACAGCAAAGACATGCATGGCCTCAGGCCTCTGACAATTTTCAAAGCTAGTTGGGGGGAAAGGTTCATACAATAATGTTTATAAAATTTTAATAACAATAACAGTGATAACAGCAACAATAATAATGATAATAAAAATAACAACTTACCTTAGGAAAACACTTTCCCTACAAGTCTGTGGGTATCTGTAGGTGTCCTGAGAAAGTACAGTATAAACCTGAGAATAAAACCTATAGAAACGTGAAGTATGATTATTATATTACTACATTATATTATTACTTATTAGAGAATTATGTTATTCTCTTATTTCCAAGGAGGAAACACTGGCAGAGAGAGAACAAATAAGTTACTTAGGGTTCCACAGACAAACAGATTTAAAGCCTAGGATTTTTACTCTAAGACTATTTCCATGGTACCACATTGCCATTACATTATTAATAGATGAAATATATTCAAGCTACGAACATTGTTTAGGAATTGGACAATCCAAGGACATGATATATAAAACACAGAAAGACCTGTGTACAGACAGTAAGACTGGATAAATATTGTTATTTCTCTCTTTATTTCATCAGGTGTAGTTGAGTAAATCATATTGATTTGATGTGAAGAGTAGAGTTGTATTTTGCATCCTTAAACATTTTCAGAATGCAATTGTTCGCCATCTTGTGGTGAAGTCTGGTACGAAGTTCTTAACACCATAGAAAAGGACTGACAATCTAATTAGGAAAATATTTATCTTAGAAGAGTGACATTTTTTTTTCTTCTGTGCCCCTCCCCCAACACCTATACCCACATGTAGATAGATCTTTTTTAATCCTGAAAATCTTTAATAGTCACCTGTCAATAAGACCACTTTTCAGTAAAGAACGGCAAATGATCTTTGTAAAAAAAATCAACTTACACGCACTAGATTCTACAAAAGTGTGGGGGATCAACATTTTTTAAAAATCTTACATTTTTTTAAAGAACTTGACACTCACATAAAAAGAGGCTATGTGATATATTAGAGAGCTGGTCTCAATGCTAGGAAGAACTGGGTTTGAGGAGTTTCCTTACCCTAGAGTAACATGTACCAGTGAAATCACAGGTTTATTTCCTATCCCTGTCCTTACCCCAAGCACTAGAAAAGGGGCTTGACAATATACCGATATTAAATGTCCTATAAGACTAATTTTCTTATATGTCCTATATGACCACTATGGAATCTTCATGAGTATAATCTACACACATATCAAGGGCATCCTTAATGGAGACATGAGATAATAGGCATGTTTTCATATATGATATCTCATGGTAGACCACATATTTTCAGTGGTAAAACTGATTCAAAACCATAGAAAATGAAGTCCCATTCTTTATTATTTTTAACTGTAAAAATAAATTGATTCATTAAAGAAAATGTTCATTTTACAGGTTCTTCTGCAGCAAGGTATCTCACAGGCATATGAGAAAATCTAATATTTTTGAAGACTGTAGCAACTGTGAAAATGTCTGATGATTCTGTAATTATTCATCTAAAGAAAAGCACAAGAGATGTCAAAGGTGTTTATCAGTGCCATGAAAGATGTTTAAAAAAATCATCCAGCATAGAGTTCATATGGAATGGAAATTCTCAATACACATTGAGGCCCTCCAAATACTCCTATCTGCATATAATATTATTCACATTATATCAAACCCTGCTTTATTTCTGAGCCTCCTAAATGAGCAATGTTGATTCCTTTTTTTTATCCATAGTGCTTGGTACAATGACTGGCATACAGTAGACACTTAATAAATATTGATTGATTGATAATTCCTTTTAAAGCGATGTTGTTTAAATTTAGAAATGCTGATCTATCCTTGGCTGTATTTCAAATGAGCTACACAAGTATAAATGAATCAGAAATTAAATAGAACAATTGCTCATTACTAAGTAAAAACACAATAAACCTTATCCAAGTGCCTAGTTCAGCTCTTCATAATCTCACCTCTACTATTGCAAAATTTTCCTTTTTCTTTTCCCTACTTCATGTTTCTCTTCACTTGAAAAAATGCTATACTCATACATCTTCAACAGAAATAGACAACTGATAACTTACCTTAGAAAATTCACAAATCAGAGAATACCTGGATTTACAAGCTAGTCTTAAACTTAGTTATAATTTTTATACCTTGTTATATAACTTCCATGCTTCTTTTCATTAACTGACATCCATACAGGTATGCACAAAATTGAAAATCATTAAATAACAAAACCATAACAGAATTGTCCCTAAGGCTTAAGTTTTGCCTTGTTTGAAACAAAGGCCAGCCCACAGAACAGAACAGATCATGTCTCATGAAGCAGACATCAATCAGGAACACAGACATATGAAATAATTATAAATTAATGAGAATTTTGTTACTTTATGGACATTTACCTTTTTATGCACAATAAAAAAACAATAAATCCATTTGGAGGTATTTATAAAAACAGCATACTAAGAGAACTTTGTTTTTGTTTCATTTTTTAGTATTTTGAAAGTATTAATTGCCCTTACCTGAGTGCAAATGCCCCTAAGTGCTTCTTACCACTACAGAAGGGATTACTCCTTAACAGAGAGGCTTATTTGCAAATGAATAGGTATCCAAATATGGGCTATTAGTCTGTCTGTCTATAATTACTTTTGGAGATAACTTGACACCTAGTAGCAATACACAAACACCTTTAGAACTGAAAGAGACCTTCAGGGATAACCTAGTTTAAACCTTTTATTTTATATGAAGAGTATCCAGCCCAGAGAATTTAAATGACTTACCACAGACACACAGCTAATAAGTGATGTATGGCCAAAACTTACATAGTGGATTGAGTGCTGAGTCTGGAGTCAGGAAGACCTGAGTTCAAATGTAGCCTCAGACACTAACTTGGATAAGTTGTTTAACCTGTTTCTCTCAGTTTCCTCATTTATAAAATTGGTATAATAACAGCATGTAGCTTACAGGGTTGTGGTGTGGCTGGAATGAGATAAAACTTGTAAAGTGCTTAGCATAATGCCTGGCTCATAGTAGGAATTATATAAAAATAATCTATTATTATTATTAGAAATCATATATTCTGACTCCAGTCACATTGAAGACATCCAAAGAAAAGGAATCCAACACCTTTAGAAGAAGTCTAATGCTTTTCAACAATGCTTACTCTTCACATTTCTTGGAACCTTCCTGTCTTTGGTGCTTTTGGTGGGGGAGTGTATGTGGGGGTGCAGAGAGGCCTGAAATTCTCCAGTGCACTTGCCTCAGTCTATTTGCTTAGACTGTTAGCTGTTTGAAAGCAGAGACTATGCTTTATTTCAACTAGAACTTTGCGCCTGGAGTCGGGAAGACCTGAGTTCAAATTCAGCATCAGACACTATTGAGGGATATTTGGGTGCCCCAGGTGTGAGCAAAGAAGTGATAAAGAATTAACCAGGTGGGTAGTTTGTAGAATAGAACTCCATTTATTGATTCTTAGGACAAGGTTTTTTAGAGCAATGAGACAAAAAAGACTCAAGTATTCTTATAATTATCTTAGTCTGTCATTTCCTGGAAGTAGCATGGCAATAAGGATTTTGTTCTCTAGGTGCCAGAAAGTCTTAGGAAAAGTCAGGTAACTCCTTTCATACGCAGTCACATTACAAAGGATGCTCTGGAGAGCAGGCTACAAGGCCAAGCCAAAGCCACCAATCATCGAGGACATTTGCACAGGAGCCAACCACCTAAGAATCAAATTTTCAATAACTAAAGTCTTGGGGCAGACCCTATTGGTCTCAAAACTCAAGCAACATCATTTTAAGTGTAACCTATGACAAAGAACTCAGGAGCAAGCTTAACACAAAAGCCGCATCTAAAAGAGCTCTTATTTTAAAGTGCACTATTAGGATTATTATCTGAGTCCTGAATCAGGCCTCTTTGGCTCCCCACAAGACACTTACTAGCTGTATGTGATTTGGGGCAAATCACTTAACCCTATTTGCCTCAGTTTCCTCATTCATAAGATGAGCTGGACCAGGAAATGGCAAACCACTCCAGTATCTTTTCCAGGAAAACCCTAAATGGAGTTACATGACTGAAACTACTGAACACCAACAAAAATATCTGTCTCTTTAGGAACTAGTCAAAACAGTCAAATTCCTCTCATAATTGGTTTAAAAGCAAAAAAAAAATCGCTTACTACTTTTGAATAGTCTTTCCTTTAATCAGCAAACATTAATTGAGTGTTACAGTATTCAAAGTATTCTTTTTTAATAAGGTTTTCATAGGCCTTTGAGTTTTTTTTTCTTCTCTGGACTAATGCAGAGGTAAGTTTGATCTTAGAATGTAAAATACACACTAGATGTATGGGATGCCTGGTACATGTGGAAAGG
The DNA here is from genome assembly GCF_028583685.1 of Petaurus breviceps papuanus. Classification (NCBI taxonomy): domain Eukaryota; kingdom Metazoa; phylum Chordata; class Mammalia; order Diprotodontia; family Petauridae; genus Petaurus; species Petaurus breviceps. Next base: position 11,975,477 of record NW_027187309.1, on the reverse strand, counting down.
GGATGGATGGATTTGGATAACTTAAATTCATTTCCTTGCTTTGCAATTTTCTTACTACCTATGTAAACTTGCTCAAATTACTTTTATGTCTTTGCACCTCCAGTTTTCTCATTCAGAGAAGTTGGATGAGATGCTATCTATGGTGCTTTCTGATTCTAAATCTATGACCTATAGTGGTATATGGACAACATATGACCACACATTATTCAGTTTTATTATTTATGGTCCATTCTTTTTTCCCCATTTTATTGTTTCTCAACCAGAGTAAATAACTCCTAATACAGAAATTTATATTGGTGGAGATTGGTACCTGCTCTGAAACTTCTTATTTTTTTTTAAATTCTGAACATAAGAAACAAAATAAAAATAAAATAAAATAAGCATTTCCATAACATAGTAGATTCAAAAAATATGATTACGCATGAAACTACAAATTTATTATGTATAATTTGCTATTCCTTTTAAATATATAATAAAGTTATCATGTATCTTTTTCTCTTTTTTCCTTCTCTCCCCCCTCTGACCTAAACAGGACTACCATTAGGCACACACACACACACACACACACACACACACACAAACATTCTATACATATTTCTATTTACCAGTTCTCTTCCTGGATAATCATTATAGCCTATTCCAGGGGTGGGGAACCTGGCCCTCTAGGTCCTCCAATTTGTATTCAGTCAAAGGACTACACTTGAAAGAGCAGAAACTGAAAATTAACTAAATATATATGCTCTTTGAGAGTTAACCATTGAAAAATGGAATTAAAGAGTTGTATGAAAACTGCTGAATGGAGTTCAGCTGCATAGATGGTTTTAAAGGAAAATAAAATTAGAAGTGGAATCTTTTCTCCCTCATCTTCCACATTTTTCAGATAATGCACTTTTGTGATTAAACTAAATAGCAGCAACACTACTATAATTATTTTCACAGGTATAAATTACTAAAACAAGTTATTTCTCTGTCTTAGAGAATTCTCTCAGTTTCATATGTTTGGTACCATTTTTCTCAGAGAGAATCAGTGGGGCACACAGTAAATAGTAAGCTGCCCTCAGGTCAAGAAGATTGACTTCAAGTCTCATCTGTGACACATTTTGGTTATAGGATCCTGCGTCAGGCACGTAATCTCTCAGTGCCTTTGACATATTTATGTTGCAGAGCAGATGTGCTGGTTTGCAGCGGTAAAGAGAATTTCTTCACTAGGAGGTTCCCTATATCTATTAAACCACATGTTCCATCCAAATAAAAGAAATTCTCAATGGACTAGCACAATATATAAATGTTACTGGTATTGAGTCCTTTTTTCGTCATGTCTGACTCTTCATGACCCCATTAGAAGTTTTCTTGCTAAAGATACTAGAGTGGTTTGCCATTTTTCTTTTCTGGCTCATTTTACAGTTGAGGAAACTAAGGCAAATGGGGTTAAGTGACTTGCTGAGGATGACATAGCTACTAGGTTTCTGAAGCTGAATTTGAACTCAGGAAGATGAATCTTCCTGGTTCCAGGTCTGGCAGTCTCTCCACTGAGCCACATAGCTATCCAATGTATGAATGGGTAACAATTATTTTTCCACAATATCCATTTTCTTCTTTGAATTCTAATAATAATAGCTGGCATTTATATAGTCTTTTAAGTTTTACAAGGTGTTTCATGCATGTTAACTCATTTGATCTTCACAGTAGCCTTGGGGTGTAGCTACTTTTATTATCTTAATTTTACAGGTGGAGAAACTGAGGAAGAGACAAGTTAAATGACTTGCCCAGAATCATACAGTTAATAAGGTGTCTGAGGCAAAATTTGAATTCTTTCTGACTCTCAAATCGAGTGCTCTGTCTACTATACCATGAAGCTGCCTCTAAACTTCTTTAGAGTACATGCATTCTTATTCTAATAGTATAGTGGTGCTATAATCACACCAGTGTGGACATTCCTTTCAGTAATGCATGTGTAACTTATCCATGCCAGCCCATCCTGTACAGTTGTCATCCATCTTTTCCCAGTTTTGCCATAATGGGGTTCATCCTCAGTTTTTCTTGACAATGGAGCATGAAGCCTCTTCATGCATTGTCTCTTGATCTTACCACATAACGAGCTGTCTTTTGGTTTGATGATAGCTTTCTTTTATGATGTTCTTTATATCACTTTTGCATGTTTTCTTGTTTATGACTTTCCTCACAGTTCTGGCAATTCTGATGTGTTTCGTAGAAAGCACATGCAAAAGATGAATTTTGTTTGCATGTTAAAATATTGCCATTAGGAACACTGTCAGATTCGGTATAGATAACCAAAAGCCTTTGTGTGTTACCATTTATGGTGCTTTATAAAACAAAGCTCAGTCAGGTCAGATAATATGATGCTACTTATTACCTGTCTTTTCTAAAATTTAAAGTGTTGGGATTGAACTAGGTCATGTAAAATGTACCTTCTAATAATATATAAATAATAATAATAATAAAAATAGTGATAATGATGATAGCTAGAATTTATAGGATGCTTTAAGTTTTTAAAAGTTCTTTACTTTTTCACTAAATCCTTAAATCTTTACTTCTCTCCTAAATCCTTAAATCTATAATCATAGTATATCCTATGATTCCAGCAAATTTGAAAACTTAAGAGTCCTGTGTTCTATGCTATTCTTCCTAAAGTTTTATAAATTTTCTCTTAAATTATACATTGTACCTGAATATCAAAGATTTCAATTTAGCTCATATTGTAACTGTGTTTATCATCTAGGGATTTTTTTTCTCAAAAGAGTAGAGTTACTTTAGGGATTCTGGGACACAATTAGATTGGGGGCAGAAGGTCAGAATTCAATATTTGTGTATGCTAAATCAAAAAGATGTTGTATTTGGGCAAAAAAAAAAAAAGAATCTCAATACCTAGACCAGCACCACAATGTCGTTTTAACATTCTGAACTAGGAGTCAGGTGACCTAGATCAAGTTCTGACTTTGCCATTTCTTTGCTTTATGACCTTGAGAAAATTAAACTTTCATGAGTTTCCTCAACTGTGAAGCATGGGTTAAAAAAAATTCTTCCTAGTAGAATTGATTGTGATTATCACAGAACCTCCAAACTCAGAAGCAATCTAATACCATAACAGATTTTTGTTGTTGTTTGTTTGTTTTTCAGTCATGTTTATTTTTTCAGTCACATCTGACTCTTTGTGATCCCATTTGGGGTTTTCTTGGCAAAGATACTGTAGTGGTTTGCTATTTCCTTCTCCCATTCATTTTACAAATGAGGAAACTGAGGCAAATAGGGTTGTTACTTGCCCAGAGTCACACAGCTAGCAAGTATCTAGGGTGTGATTTGACCTCAGGAAGATGAGTCTTCATTATTCTAGGCCTGGCACTCTATTTACTGAACTACCTAGGTGCTCTGTAAGCATAACGAGTTCCCTTTACTAAATTTACAACATCCAACCTTTGCTTAAAACCTCCAATGAGTAGAAACCCATTACCTTTGGAAGCAAGTCCTTTCTGAAAGGAAGCCTGAATATTTTTCTCTTTGAAGCTTCCATCCGTTTTCCCTAGCATGACCCTCTTGGCTCAAATAGAGTAAGTTTCCTTTTTCTTCCACTTGACAACCCTTCACATTCTCGAAGATGATTATCATATCTTTTTGAGTTTTCTAATTAAATGTTCCCTCCAAATCCTTTCCAGTGATCCTTACAGGAAAGAGCCTCAAGATTCACTGCCATCCTGATTCCTTCCTCTTCACACTCTCTAGTTTATCAATAGCCTTCCCAAAATAATTGTGTTGCACAAGAACAAATGGGATTTGATCAGGAAAGAGTAGAGTAGGAATATCATCTAATTTAAAAGCACTTTTCAAGATTATATGCATACATACATATATTTATAAATCCATCAGTAAAAAATAGCTAGCTGTACACTGTCACAAATTCATCATGGTCTTTCACTGGTGTTTATAGTAGGAAAGGGAAACCAACGATTTAGGCAATTTTCTAGTCCCAGCATATCCCCAACTTATGTTTGAAACATATACAATATTCTGTCTTCAACCTCTGTTATCACGCCTAGAAAGAACTCCCTCCTATCCTCTTAGAATACCTTGTTACTTAAAAAAAACAAAAACAGTGCAACACCACACCTTTCACCTGAAGCATGAAGCAATTGCTCCCACTTAGTGCCTTCCTTACCTAAAAGTTAATGTTGTATTGACTTGGTATATATTTTATCAATTCTTTTATAGGTACCTCCTTTTTCTTAGAGGGCAGAAATTTTTTACTTTTGATATTTTATGCTCACCACCTAGCAGAATGTTTTATAAATGGTAGCTGCTGTCTAAAAATATTTGAGAAAAAAATGGGATTTCCATGTGGCATAGTAGAGGGAGCATGGGACTCTGAATCAGGAAATCTAGACTCCAGTACTTAGTAGCTGAGGAACTATGGATAAGTCAGTTTACAGCTCTGAACCTCACTCTTCCTCTGTAAAATGTTCATGCCACTTACATAATAACTCAAATGTATTTGTAGGAGTATACATTACCATGCTGCTAGCTTTATATCTTTGTCTTAATAATACATATAGCCTAATAGGAATTACACAGTCATCAACACTGATAAAAAATTACATAAAGGGGGCAGCTAGGTGGTACAGTGAATAGAGCACCGGCCCTGGAGTCAGGAGGACCTGAGTTCAAATCCAGTCCAACCTCAGACATTGACACAATTACTAGCCATGTGACTTTGGGCAAGTCACTTAACCCCAATTGCCCTCCAAAAAAAAGCAAAAAAAAAAAAAAAGAACTACATAAAAAACCAAGAAGAAGTAAATTGTTATCTTCTGGTCCAGTTGTCATTTTGACCAGTCTTCCAGCTCAGTGCAATGAACTGGAATTTTTGCCTGCTGCTTATAACTCTAGCTGCCAAATATACATTGTTTTCTGTGATTTTGGATATGTGAGATGAAGACAATTTTACTTCTGAAACAAGCAATGTGGGCATTTTGTGGTTAGATTAAGCTAATTATCTCAGAGAGCAGCTCTAATGTGATTAATGAAGCAATAATTTTAAACCTTGCAGTAACTTCCCATGCAGAGGTCAGAAAAGCTGTTTTATGATGCAATATGAGAAGGAAATATGGGGTAAAAGGAATGAGATTAAGTGATCTAAAATTTGTTTAAATAAATTAAAAGAGGAACAGAAGCAATCAACTGATAATCAAGCATTTATTAAATACTTACTGTGGATTTAGAGTCTGGAAAACCTGAATTCAAATCCAGCGCTTTAACTGTGTAGATCTCGGCAAATTTCCTTTTTTGTAAAATGGGGATAAGTATAGTATCTAATTCTCAGGGTTATAAGGATCAAGTGAGATAACATTGTTAAATGTTTGCAAACCTTAAAGGACTATATAAATGGTAGGTACTATTATTAATGATGATTAATAAAAATTATAATTAGCAATGACAACAATAATAATAGCTTCTACTGTGTACCAAGCACTGCACAAGTTGGTGAGTATACAAAGATAAATAGGAATGTCCTGGCTTACGAAGGACATCAGGAATTCTGAGCGTCAGGAAAGATGAAAAACACATATCCACGAAATACTTTCAAGTATATTTTTATGCCTGGTTTTGATTTGTTTTGACCCATACAAAGATTTTTAAAAATACCCCCTGCTAGAGTGAAGGCCTTATGACAAGGGGTGTTCCTGTGAAGGACATTTACTACATTCCTTTTGAACTCTAGAACATGATGCCAGATTCATCTGTTTACACAAAATTTTGTTTGAAGTTTAAGGATTGGTTAGGAAGGAATTTCCTAGTGGCATTAAAGAATGTTTTGTTTATATGGAGTGTGTAGGTACTTGTTTTTTTCCAGGATGTTCTGTTTATCCATAAGCACATGTCCAACTAGTTCTGACAGTGAAAGTCTACATAATGAAAAATGAATGTTCAAATAATCCTCCCCACATGCATTTGAATGACTGAATTATAGTCCTGGAAACCTGAAGCCGTGATTTTGCTGACAGAATTGATGTGTATGATTTCTAAACCATTTTCAGTAATATTTGAAATATTATGGGAAAGGGCAGGGTCACTGAAGGCCTATAGAAGGGCAGGAGTTATGTTAATATCCAGAAATCCAAAGGGAAGATAAAAAGGCCTGTCAACTATAGGGCAGTGGGCTTTCAACTTAGTAAAATTATAAAATGCATTGTTAAAATGATAATAGGTGAATATCTAGAAAAAAAGGAATGAGTGATTACAAAGGCATAGCATGGAGATAATGTATTTCAGTGGGAAAGGTACCTTTTCTAAGAATCAGAACCTGGGTTCACATCCCAGTTCCTACTTGTGTTTCTTTGAACAAGTTACTTAACTTCCTCCACAGACCTCAATTTCCTCATCTGTAAAATAAGGTAACGGAACTAGGTGGCTTCTGAGTTCCCTACTATACAGAGATCCTATAGGATGTCATACCAAGTTAATCTTACTTTCTTGTTTGGTAAATCAGGAGAATACTGTAGATATAGTTTACTTAGATATTGGCAAAGCATTTCAAGAGGCTTGACCCTAGATAGACCTATTTTTATGAGATTGTAGATGGAGTAAGGAAATTGAATAGATAAAGAGAAGACATTAAACCTTTCCTTTATTTTATAAACTCAAGTGGACCATTTTATAGGCACAGTAATTTCTCTGAGTTCATATGAACAATTCCTGTTCTATATTATCTCCTAAAAAAAGATTTGAAACGTAAAAAAAGTTCATTGAATTAAACTGAATCATTTATTTCCTGTCCTACATCTACTCTTGTACAACAGATGGCTAAAAGTAGTTCAGGTGCTTTCATTTCAGAATCCATCTCCATTTGCTAATGGAGCACTTCTGTGAGCCATTGTGGGTGTAATGGAATGATGACTGTCCTTGGAATCACCTGGGTTTGAATACCAGCTCTACCACTTATGACCCATGTGTCTTCTGACAAGTTAGTTAACCTTTCTAAGTGTGTTTTCTAATCAGTAAAATGCAGATAATAATAATTACACTTTCTATTTCACAGGGTTGTTGTTAAAATCAAATGGGGTTATTTATGTAAAATGATCTGTGAATTGTGAAGCATCAAATAATTGTTAAGTGATTATTATGTCACGATCTATACTAGATATTGAAGAGAAAAACCGAGGCACTTTTTGAGATCATGTGAATTATCTTTGCTATTGAGAGGGAAAATATTTGTTTGAATATTTGGGTAACTATTATAATATTATGTTTTACTTTTCCATTCTAGACCTGATATAAGCAATGTGAAACACCATTGAAAGAAAAAAGACTATTTTCTTTCTTCTTTCCTGAGGGGAGGAGTAAGACATCTTCTACATTTATGACTAGACTACCCTGTAATGTACTTAAGGGAAAAATCATGTTTAAATCAGTCTGCTTCTTTGAAACAAGTGAAGGTGTCCAGTCCATTCCTTTGTTGGCATGTGTGATAACTTTCAAATAATTAGGATAATGAGCCTAGGAAGAATTGACAAATATTCACTTCTGTCTCCAAACTGGTTAGCACAGTTTTGGTGAGAGAGTGTATCAAAGTATAGTTATTTAAGAAAAGTTATTTAAGTTATTTAAGAAAAGAGACATGTGTAAGCACAGAGAGAGGTTGACAGTAAGGAACTTGGGTGAACATCACCATGATATATAGCGGATTTACAAGCTTTATTCTTCCCATTTCGTTCAAGTACTGAGCTTATAATCTATTCTTATATTTTTCTTTCTGAGATCCTTTCCATCTTTGACATTCTATGATTCCACAATATTACTAATTCTTACTCTCAGATTCAGGATAGTTTTATTACCAAAACACACACACACACACACACACACACACACTTATTCACACAGGCTTGAGTTTTGGGAGCTAGGGACAAAAAACCTAAACAGTTAAGCTTTGCTTTTTTATCAAGCCAACAGTTTATTTTTTACATTGTGTTAATAGAGAAAAAGGAATCTTTACAGAGTCCAGGATGCTTGGACGCATAGTTTCCTGAAGCAAAGAAAAGGAGCTAAAACATATGGCAGAAAAACTGAATGAAATTAATAAATGTAGATAAATAATCCAAATGATTAAGTACAAAAATACCTTTAAAGAACACAACCTCTCACTATTAACATCAAAAGAGATTTAAGAAGAACCTCATTTACTAGTTTGGGCACAGCTAGGTTTCAAACTAAGAAAAATATAAATACATAGCTCCTACATTCAGTGATTTGAATGAAAAGAAAAAGAGTTTAACTGAATTGACTAGTGAATTTCTTTAATTCAGTATTTCATTTTTGTTCAGATCCTAGGTGACCAGAAGGGTTGTGAAGTGAATAGTCAGAAGGATTTTTTTCTAGATTATTTTCACATTTGTTTGTTAAATTAGTTTTAAAGAATTAAAACAAAATGCCTGTGGAACATAGCTCTAGAACTTGAAAGAAAAGATTAGGAGTTACCAATATTCAGTGTCCTTTATTTTCATGAATAATCCCCTTTCTTCCTTTTTCCATGATATTCTTCCTCCAATCTCTAGCTCCAGCACAAATAAAATTCTCTAAAGTAATTTTTTTGCTTTTCGAAAATGCCAATGTTACTATATGTTGTTTTCTTTCTTAAATGAATATTGGGGAAAAAATTGGGGAAAATCTTGACAGTTTAGCAATTTAGCCTTATAAAATTAAACCCAGGCAACCAGGATTAGTTTTACTTTGTCATGTAAATTGAACTTTTAGTTATCAATGTCATAATCTACCAGATGATTATATAACCTCTATGTGTGTTTAATGTAAAAATAACTTCTGTGCATTATTCATGCTGACAGTCCCTTTAAATAGCCTTAAAGCATGTGGGAGTAGAATTATGCTGCATCTGTCCCAAGCTTTTAAAGTCTATCATTTTTTATGGGATGAAAACTCTTCATAATGTCAGGAATTTATAGACACTTCTGAGTGGTAGTAGCTGTACTGGGGCCCTTATATTAGTTGTGAAGCTTAAGAAAAAATGCCACATTTCCCAAGAGAAGCCATTTCTAAGAAGGTTGATGGCTGTCAGTTTTTCCTCAAGTTAGACTTTCTGGGTTGAGTAAATTTGCCTGTAAATGAAAGTCAGAAGAGAATTTAAGTGTAGCCTATCTTGAATACTATGTTACAAAATTTCTTTTTTTTTTTTTAACAGGGCCTAAAGTGGCCAAAAGATATGGTTTCTGAAGGGAGGACTAAGACACCTTCTGGCGATATGGCCTAATAAGGAGAGTGAAACTTGAGAAAATGCCTGAAGTAGGGGTGTAAAATTTTTTAACAACTTTGATCATGAGAAGCATTGTGGATAGAAGCCATGAAATGGTGTTAGGCAGTCCTTCTTCCAACACTGTATGACCATAAACCAAATCATAACCTCTCTGTGCCGGGTAACTCTCTAAGACTCCAAACTACAGATGAGCTTTTAATCTAAATTCAGGGGGAGAGTTTCCCCCTCTGAAATTTCTCAGACTAATGAAATCATAGTTCCTGACACCCCCCCCCCCCGAATTCTGATAAAAAAAATTAAAGGACTCCTTAAATGGAGGTGTTTTTTCCTTCTCCTTTCTGTATCTCCAACACCTGATATATAGTAAGCATTAAATATACAATGGATGAATTCAAACCATTTATGATGTTATAAGTGATGGATGTGACATGAATAGGTCATCCAAACAAATACTCTGTTTCCAGGCAAAGCTGGACTTGAATGATCCCAAGAAAAGTACTTTTATTCATAAGTTTCTAATAAAGAGCTTCCTTCAGAAATTTCCAGTGACACTTCTGAGGTCCAGTGTAGAATATCTAAGTGAAAAGGAGCTTAATGCTTTAAGCAAGACATTATGACATTGTCTTCGAAACAAAAGGCCCACATTCTACCTTTTGCTCAGCTGCTAACTAGTTATGTGCCCTTCACAAAATGCTTAAGCCTCAATGGCCCTGTCTGTAAAATTCTTTTAAAAAGCTCATTCAGCAATGTCTAATATGGTCCAAATTTCTCTCCAGAAGCTGTCAGAATTATTCTGAGTAAGAATGGTTTGACTCATAAACTTTGCTTTGAAGGACCTTCTTTACAAAATACCAGAACCAAAAGTCAACAGTTTTATAACAGGAGGCAATAAAATGATCATAGCTCTAAAGATGAATTATGAAAACAATAACTGTCAATAATTTTTTTTTAATTCAAGTAAAACCTAGGAGGGTACAGTTAGGTGGCAAAGTGGATAAACCAGCCATGGATCAGAAGGACCTGAGTTCAAATGCGACTTTAGATGGTTAGTGTGACCCTGTACAATTCAGTATGACCCTGGACAAATCACTTAACCCTCTTTACCTCAGTTCCTCGACTGTAAAATGAGTTGGAGAAGGAACTAACAAACCATATCTTCAAATCCAATATCTTAGCAAGAAAACCCCAAATGGGATCACAGAGAGTCAGAAACAACAATAACAAAACTATTGTATTTTGAGATGGTTGAATGACTGAGTAAGGAGGCAAGCCTCCTGAAGGATGATTTTGAATGATTGAGTTACTAAATGATTATTCTTTGTTGAAGACTTTTTGGCCACTATGGTGGAAACTATGTGGCCATTTTAATGATAAGCTGTTGTGAATACTATATTGTGATTTTCTGTGATAAGTTGTAATATTGTGAATGTTGTACCTTGATTTTCTGTGAATGTTTTGCTCTGATTTGTTACTGAATAAATAGAGTATTCAATATACTGTGTAATCAGAACCTTAAAAGCTATTCACAGTAGCATTCTTCTGGAAAGCTGCTTGTGCATGGCATTACAGAGGATTTGAAATTGAGAAGATTTTTAGGAAGGAACTAAATAGTGGGTAATGAGTGATATTTGCCTTTAGTTTGTGGGATTTTTTGGTATCCTCAATAACTAGCACAGTGCCTTCAATTCAACAGAATTCAGTAAGTATTTATGAAATTCATACTCTGTGCCAATTACTTCTAAGCTCCACAGATGTGAAGGCACAAAGGATAACCATCTTTATCTTGAGGGAGCCTATATTCTTTTGGAGGGAAGTTGAGCCGGGACTTCATTAGATTTTGAGAGTTGGGTAATAGTATGAATACGACATTCATTCAAAAGGATATGAATTCTAGGTATGGGTAAAGGCCTACATTGGAAATGGAATATTGTTGGAAAAGCAGTGGAGGAGAAGGGGCGTGAATAAGCATTTATATAGGGCTATTATGTGCTGGGCAATGTACTAAGCACTTTTACAAATAGTATTTCATTTGATTCTCACAACAACCCTGTGAGGTAATTGCTATTATTCTTTTTTTTTTTTTTTTAAGCAATCGGGATTAAGTAACTTGCTCAAGGTTACACGGCCAGGCGTTTCTGGGTGGGTGCTAAGTGTCTGAGCCCGGGATTCGATCTCCAGGTCTTCTCAACACTGGAGCCGGTGCTCTTACTCGCTGTGCTACCTGGCCGCCCCCAATTGCTATCATTCTTACCATTTTACAGTTGAGAAAACTGCAGCAAATAGAGGTTAAGATATTAGCCAGAGTCACCCATCTAGTAAGTGTTGGAGACTAGATTTGAACTCAGGTCTTTCCAAACTTCAGACCCAGAAATCTTTATCTATTCTGCCACCAGCTGCCAGTGGCAATAATATTAAGTCTAGAAAGGAAAGTTTGGTTACAACCAATTGTGAAGGGCTTTGACTGCCCTGCAGAGGAGTTTATATTTTATCTTAGAAACCCCAGGGTTCTAAGTCAGGCTATGTCGAGGTGATAATTTTGATTTAGGAACGTCAGTTTGGCAGCTATTTAGAAATATATGACTTGCACAAAGTAAACACTTAGTAAAATTGTAGTGCATTGAGTTGAATCTTTGAATCCACTCCTGTTTTTTAAATGTATCTTCTTTGTTCCATCCATTTACCAAACCCAAACCAGTACTTTCAAATGGGAAAAAGATTTATGAGGTACTGAGCTGTTGGGAGAAATCTGGTAAGTAAATACCCTAAGGGGTTCATCATTAGCTTTTATTTCCAAGGGGTCTCTATGACATAGTAAGAAAATGTTTTTAAGGCAGCTTGTCAGGTCAAGGCATTTGGCAATAATGATATTTTATGGGATTGGTGAATGGAAAGCATCACAAAGGAACACAGCATTAATGTCTGATTCTTTTCAATTATTCTGTCCAATGATGGTTCTTTTTTCTGACATGAGTATGAAGGTGCCCATTTATTTATTCAGATAGCAGTCAACTTTTTAAATGTTCATTCTCTTCCCATATTGTTTGCAGATCTGATATTAGATCACTTATTTTGCTGTTACCCTATAAAACTTAACCTTTGTCTTCAATAGTCAGCAGGATGAGCACATGTCTAAAGTTCCTATGTATACCCCCCAGAAACACAACTCCAGTGAATTTCAAATATCAGGAAATGAACACAAGAAAAAAAATTCCCTTTTGCTGGAATAGAAATACCTGTCAAAAAGGAAATTGGCCTCACATGATCTATTCTTGAAAAATAAGACACGCTGGCTTTTTTTATCATCACTTCATTTTTGGTATATGTAATAATAGCATATGACATCCAGGTAGAATAAGCTCACTGAACTGAGTTAGGAAGACTTGGGTTTGAATTCTACCTCAACCATATATATACGTTGAGACACTGGGGAAGGCCTTTAACCTGTTTCCTCATTTATAAAACAAGCATTGCACTAGTGATTTCTCAGATCTCTTTCACCTCTAAATCTGTGGCCTTGAGGCCACATATGGCCTTGTAGGTTCCTAGGTGCAACCTTTTTACTGAATCCAAGTTTTACAGAACAAATTCTTTTATTAAGGGAATTTGTTCTGTGAAGTTTGGATTCAGTCAAAGGGCTGCACTTGAGGACCTAGAGGGCCACACAAGGCTTTGAGGCCATAAGTTCTCCACCACTGGCTCTAATGTCTCTCCTCTCTGTGAAATGAACTGTGCTGTCTCTTCAGTGCTAATATTGCTAGTAGCTACATGGGAGGTACATGTGGGTACAGATGACTAGAGCCTAAAAGGCCCTAAACTCCTTCCAGAAGCCTGTTGAAAATCTCTCTGGTGAAAGCTGCCCCCTCTCCCTTCAGTGAATTCTAAAGCTTTTCTCCCTTTCACTGAATAGCTTTCCTGAATGTATATATTCATTCACATACTGCCAGCCCTCTAGGCTTCAATTCAAGTATATGGTAAAAGAAGTAACAGTAGGCTATTAGGCTATTTTAAAGGAATCCTGTGGTAATGAAAATTAGGATCCAATTATTTACTTACTGATAGAGTAGGAAGTACCATGTATTTAAAGAGATTAGAAAAGGGGAAAGGATTTTCTGGTTTGCCTCTTAAGAAACAATCAGTTAAAAAGAATATGGAAGCAATATGTTTTTCTCTTCCTTTTTGTAAAGGAGATCAGGGCTTGTTGACTGTGTCATCCCACCCTTGGCAGGCTCTGCCCTCTGATTCTCTTAAAACAGTGACAGGTACAGCTTCTGCTCTACTGTTTAAGTGACTGAAGTAGAGTTGTACAGCCAAAGAGCAAACAGCTGACGTGTTGAAGAGAAGCCAAAAGAAATTTAAAGAGACATGTTTAAATTTCCAACCTCTCTATTATTCTGTTCATTCCTTGGAGTGAAAAATGTACCAAGAGAATAATACAATGTTAAAATGAGTCATTATGGATTAGGAGTCAGAAGTGCTCCTTGCAAATCCCATTTCTAAGACTGTTAGTGACCTTGGGCAAGTCTCACTCAATTTCCTTGGGCCTCAGTTTTCTCATTTCTAAAAGGAGTAGGTTGACATAATATAAAGCTCATTAAGCCATCCTCCTATAATAATTCACTCCCCTCTTTTTTTTTTTAACACATAAGGAAACTGAGATCTAGAGAACTTAAGTGACTTGCTTAAAATAACTAGTAAATGGGAGGCTGAAACTCAGATTCAGGTCTTCTAAATTGACATTGGGTTGACACTTTATGTTCTAATGGATTAAGAAATTAGATAATTGCTTAATTCACTAAAACATTAAACACATAATTTTATTTACACATTCTCATCATTTTGCAGACTATTAGCTTCGTGAGACCAACAACCATGTTCTTGTTTTGTTTAGTCTTATCTAACTCTTCATGCCACCATTTGGGATTTTCTTCGCAAAGATACTGGAGTGGTTTGCCATTTCCTCTTCCAGCTCATTTTAAAGATAGGAAACTGAGGAAAAGAAGGTTAAGTGACTTGCCCAGGCTCACTAGTAAGTTTCTGAGACCAGATTTGAACTCAGGAAGACTCATTCTCCTTAGGTCCAGCACTTTATTCACTGTACCACCTAGCTGCCCCTCTGAGAATAGCTATATTTTATCTGAACTTATTCTCTTTTCCAGTACTTAGTACATTGTTATTTTAATAAACATATTTTGAAAATTATTGAATTCTTTCATTGATATCTCTGTACTCTGAAATCTTTCTAGGAAACAATTTTAATTTGAAAAGTACCTGAGTGTTAGAGTGTAATATTTTCAATATAAATGGTAAAATTTGTAACTAAATATATCAACAAAAATTCCTTTACTGCTGAAATGTTACCTATCATCTACCTTTCCTGTCTTTTGAATATCACGTATTTCAGTGATTGAACAATTTTAAAAAATGATGAACTTCTAGTATAAATTGGTATGTTGTTGAATGCAGTTCTTAAATGTAGAAATTCTTAACTTTAGACAGCTTCACACTTTTAGGCATATTAGCATTTTAATTTAAGTGTCTGAAATCTCATGCAAAAATGTGTTAGTTTCTATTTCCAGCCATGCCACTACCCAACTGGTGGATAATGGAGACAAATTATTTACACACTCCCCATCAGTTTTTCCACCACACATTGGTGATTTTCCTACCTTCCCCAAAAGGAATGACAATAATCTAAAAGTTTTGTTGAAGTTTGAAACCATTATTTATATGTAGCCTAGGAATAGTCATTTAAATAACCAGAACTTCTTAATTGCCAGTGATAATATATTGCTTAATTTTTTTTCATACCATTTAATTCAACTTAGCAAGTACTTATTAAGATTTTACTTTGTGATAGTTATAGTGCTACATTGTGAGTAAAATTGAAAGTCCTGTCTTCATAAAACTTATAGTCTATTGGGGGAATATATAGAAATATTTATAGAAAATAAAATACAAAATATATGTCATTAATTTCTGTGGGAGGTCACTAGCACCTGAGATAGTGGGGATAGGCTTCTTGTAAAAGCTAGGAATTGTGTGAGGCAAAGAGAAGGACAGGAATGCATTTCAGAAGTGACTGTGCAATATTCTGGAGATGGAAGATGAACTATCATGTGTTTGGCTGGAACGTAGAGTATGTGAAGGAGAAGAATGTGTACAGTATGCCTGAAAAAGTAGCCTGGAGTGAAATTGTAAAGGACTTTCAAAACCAAACAAAGGTATTTTTATTTTATCCTTGAGGGAAAAGGGAGTCACTTGAGCTTAGTGAACAAGGAAATAACCTGGCCAATAATACACTTTAGGAATACCAATTTGCCAGCTCTCTGGAGGGTGAATCCGAGAAGTTGAGAAAGAAGGTATGGAGTCCAATTAGGCCAATATTTTAAAATTTCAGGTGAGAATCTATGAGAGATTGAATTAGGTTGGTGACCCTGTGAGTGTGGAGAGGGGGATGGATATAAAATTTTTATTGCAAAGCATTTCTGTGTTTGCTTAACTGTTAAAACACTAAACAACAGCATGAAGGCATAACTCATATATTATATTCACACCCTAAAAGGAAGCCATATTATAGGGTGTCTTGTTAAAATGTTCTCATCAAGGTTCATGCAGGTGAAATTTTATTATAATGAGAAATTTTTGATGTTTCTGATAGGTAAAATCATTTAGATGAATCTAGGTTTTAATGAGATGTGTTAAAATATGCTTATTATAATTGTATTGTGAAATCCTTCTTTCTGTTCCATCAATCTAAAGTTTTTCCAAGGGTAGTAGAAAGGGTAAAGGGCAATGGCTTTTACATCTTTTCATGCTATGTTTATGGCAACTGTAAGGAATTTGTCAGTGGTTGGAATAGATCCTCTTATGAGCTGAAAAAAAACCTCAGAAATTAACTGCTTCTATTATCTGTCTAGGGATTCACGATTGCTCTAATTTGGCATTTTCCCTTGTCCTCTGTGTTTTCACCTTGTTACCTCTTATCAGAAAAAATAATTACTTGCATTGAAACTAAACTAATGACAACTGCTAGGGCATGCTTTACCTATGCAAATTGCTTTTACATTTAAGATTTTATACCATTTAGAAATGACCCCCAATTTAAAAAAAAGTGATATTGGTATGGCTTTTAAAAATGTTATAAATCAAACTATCAGCAAATATTTGTTAGGTGATACTCTTTGCCAGACTCTTTGCTAGGAACTGGATGTACAAATAAAATAATAATGTGAAAGAAAATTAGAAAGGAAAGTTAGATCCAGCCTGTGGAGGTTCTTTATTCTAGTCTAGGAAATAAACCCCACTCTCAAGAATTTATGTGCTAATGGAGTAGATATATAGAAGTATTTGAGATAGGTCTAAAAGATTTATGTAGGATAATTTGGGGATAATACAGTGAAGGTGCTAGCTTTGAGGGCTAGGAGAGGGGATGTCAAAAAGTCTTCATTCAATAAAACACTTTTTAAAAAGCTTATTCCTTTACTCTTCTCCTCCTTCTTAGAAGGTGACCTTACCACCATCCTGGTCATTCAGTCTCAGCAACCTATGAATAATCATTAACTACTTCCTCTCCTTTTTTACTTGTGAGAGGAAGCACTCATAGTGGATAATGAGCTAGCCTCAAAGCCAGGAAATAGGACTCTGATTGGCTGAATGACCATAAACAAGTTACTTAACCTCTAAATGCTCTGGTCAACTAGAATTTAAGTTGAAGAGAAGGAAGGTCCTGACTTACATTGGTAGAGGAAATTACTCACCTGAGAGTTTCCTAAATTGAAGAAATCAAAATCCAGTCCCTATTCTATCCTTTCCTTCTCCATGCCCCATCAACTTCCAGATTGTGTGATACTCTACCTCTACAAACTTCCTTGAATTCATCTGCTTCTCTCTACTCACATGAACTCTATCCTCTTTCAGGTCATATGTACCTTTTCCATAGACTATTGAAACTTTTCACTGCTCCTATTCCATAAATCTCTACTCAGTGGCCCAAATTCCCTTCAAAGTACAAGTTGGATGGTACTACACTTGTTCAGAAACCTTCATTTCCCCAGTAAGATAAAATATATTCTAATTCAGCAGGACAACAACTGAAATGTAAAGTTCTGAAATCAGTAAATCAGTATGACTGAAGAGGACAGAATAAGAAAGAGAGTAAAATGAAAAAGATTGGAAAGGTAAATTGAAGCCAGACTGTAGACCTACCATTAGAGACAAATATGTATATATGTGTAAAAATGATTCTATACATATTTCTACTTATCAGTTCTTTCTCTGAATGTAGATAACTTCTTCCTTCATATGTCCTTTGAAGATAATTTGGGTTTTTATATTAGTCAAAATGACTTATTTGCTCAGTTGTTCTTAAAATAATATTGCTGTTCCTGTATAAATATTCTCTTGATTCTACTTATTTTGCTCTTATGCTGTTTGTTTTCAAGGCAATCAGAATTAAGTGACTTGCCCAGGGTCATGCAGCTAGTAAACATCATGTGTCTGAGGCTGGATTTGAACTTAGGTCCTCCTGACTCCAAGACTGGTGCTCTATCCACTGTGCCACCTAGCTGCTCCTTCTCTTCATTATTTTGTGCAAGCCTAACTATGCTTTCCCGTGATCATCAAGCTCATCATTTCTTATAGTGCAGTAGTATTCCATCACAATTATATACCACAATTTGTTGAGCCAATTGATGGGCATCTCTGCAATTTCCAGTTCTTTGCCACTACAAAAAGAGTTGCTATAAACATTTTAGAACATATAGGTTCTTGTCCTTTTCCCCTAATGACTTTTGGAAATTGACCTAGTACTGTTATTGTTGGGTCAAAGGGTACAGGCAATTTAATAACTCTTTGGGCATCTTTCCAGATTGTACTCCAAAATGATTGGATTAGTTCAAATTCCATCAATAATGAATTAGTTTTAAAATTTTCCACATTCCCTCCAACATTTTCCCTTCAATCATTTTAGCCTATCTGATAGGTATAAAATGATATCTTAAATATCACAAGTCACCTCAAAAATAACAAATGTCTGAACTATAATTGGTGGCAGTTTTCTTCTCTTCAAATTACATGCTGTGTCCCTATATTCCTCCAGTAGAATTTAAACTCAGTGAGGGACACGGATTTCTATGTTTTTAATCTTTGTATTCTCTTGGATTCATTGTCTTATGTGATATTCAGAATAATTGTTGTTGGATTGGATTACAACATTTATAATTTGCTAAAAAAAATCCTGTCCTGTTTTCTTTCTTCCTGTGGTATGTTAAAAGGATAATAAAAGTTGTGGTTAAAAATGCCATAGTTTTCAAAGCTTCTTAGTAGAGATTAGAACATAGATTCAGTGATTCTAGTATTTAATGTCCATGACTGGAGAAAAAAAAACTGTGCAAAAAAAATGTTTACATGCTTTCCCTTTAAGACTTTATTATACAAAAAGCTGTTCTTATCATTAAATGAATAATCAATCTTAAACAGGGAAAATATCTTAATCAGTTATATATTTATTAGAAAATTTATTACATACAAATTAATGAATGCTATCCCCAGAAGAAACAATTTCTCCATCTCCTGATTAATTTTCTTTTTTTCTAAAATCATTGAGATTAAAATAATGTTTGAATTTATTTTTAGAGAATCTTCCACAATTATGAGATTGAACTTCTTTGTTGATTTGTTCTATATTCAAGATATAAGATAAACTCCTAAAACTTGTTAAAATGAATGACTATTTTGTACTTGTGATTCACATTAGTATAAAAGATATTGTCAAAAGGAACCTAGAAAGTATACTGACAAAGATTATATAGTCTTGGGCAAGAACCCAAAACATAGAGAGGTAAAAGGTTGCTTTCCTCATTGTCTGCTGAAGGATAGTGATTCAGAAAATAAACACACACACACACACACACACACACACACACACACATTTAGGAAGTGAATAGTAGGCTAAGAAAATGCTGTCTGAGAAAAGGATTTGGATTTTTCTACCATGCTTTAAAATATAGGAATGGAAAACTTCTGGTCAGGAGTCTAGAGTACCTTACAAAATTGAGTTAAAATGTATGGATTAGGTGGCTTGTTAATATAATAAAAAAAGGCTTTAGATTTAAATGGATTAAAGCACTGCCTATGTCTGTATCCCAAATTAGATACCATAGAGAGTGACTATAATGAAACAAGAAGAATAATAATTAAGATACTCAGAAATTACCAAGAATCAATATTTAATAAAGGAAATATTTGAATAAGCTACAGCCTCAAGTGTTTATATGTAACTGCCAAAAATTTATGCAAGAATCGGAGGTCTTAACACAAGGAAGCAAATTTTATCTTCTAGGCATCAGTGAACTTTTGGGGATGAAATCCAGAGCAACTTGATTATAAAGAAACATTAGGTGGAAGAGGGATGAGGTGGGGATAGCATTCTACAACTAAGATCACATGCACTTGTGAGTAATTCCAGGAATCAGAACACCAAAACACAGTGGAAAGTGTTTCACTAAAGATTAATAGACTTTTCAATTAGCATGCTAGCAGTATCCTAAAAACAGCAACAACTGATGGTCAATGTCTGCATCAAGATGCAAGAATAGACTGGATTCTAGGAGGAAAGACAGATTAAAGGCTCCATCTACAAGGAACTCTGCAAAAAAGCTACAGCATACTCAAGGGAATTGTCTTGAGAACTTTACAAAGGCACTTCTAGTTGTAAGTCATCTCCCCTTTTGACAAATATACTCTACTCCTGAGCCCACTTTCCCTTGGACTCTTTGTTTACTTCTGGGAGAGTGTGTCACAGAATATTGGGAACGGGGAAGAGACTGTTTTGTGGTAACTATACCATCACAGTGAATACTTGTTTCTAAAAATTTATTAAATCTAGTGACTAATTGATTTCAACTGTTAATAACAATAAGTGTGGGCTTATGAGCCACCACATTATAAAACCATGCTAAAGCCTTTCAGGGCTGCCCTTAGACCCTGAAGGGAGATGCAACCGTTAGTTTCTGAAGACCCAGCAGCCTGCCAGTACAAGCTGGGGTCCAGACAGCTCCAGAGCATATGCTACAGAAATCATCTAAAACAGGTGAAAAGAACTGGGAATATGATTACTGAGCCACTCTCATTGATATTTTAAGCATGATGAAGGACAAGAGAGATACCATAGGTCTGGAGAGGGCCTAATGTCCCAATTTTCAAATGTGAAAACAGAGTATTCAAATTTTAGATCAGGAGATTGACTTTGATTCTAGGTCAGGGGGTGGGAGTGGGAAGAAATCTAGGCTGGATGATGACCAAGAGCAGAGAAAAAGACTCTGTGATTACAGAGACCCATTGTGGCCTTATCAAATTCAGGTCATATCAGACCCATCATTTTTCCTTTTTTAACTATTACTAAATTAAGAGATGTGTACATGTGTGTGTGTGTGTGGGGGGGATACTGTAGTTTTGAAGCTTAACTAGAGTTGAGCTAAGCATTTGATAGAGCATCTTGTACTATTCTCATGAATAATATTGAGAGATATAGATTAGGCATTGGTCATATCAGATGGATTCAAAACTGGTTAAATAGCCATAATCAAAGTAGTTTATTAATCATGGTTTAAAGTTGAATTGGCAGGAGGTCTCCAGCAAAGTTTCCCTCTCAAGTACTGTGACTTTAAAAAAATCAGTAATTTAATGTTCTGCTTAATTCTTTTTAATCAATTATTTCAATAAAGATAATGATTGCACAAAGTGGATAGGAATAGTAGATGAGGAAATGAGAGACTAGAAGAGCGATGGTTTGAATCTAACAAGTTGAAATTGAACAGGGAGAAAAGTAAAGTCTTACAACCTGGGTTAAAAAAATCAGCTTCGCAACTACAAATTTAGGGAGGCATGTTTGGACAGCAGATTGCTTAAAAAACTTAGGGTTTTATGGAATTGCAACCCCTATATGAATCAATAGTGTGATACAGCAAGCCAAAGAGATAATTCATTTTAAGGCTGTAGTTAGAGAGTCCTAAGTTTCAGGAATAACAGCATGGCAGTCCCATTATCGTGGTTATTATTATGCCCTAGCAGACCACCTCAGGTTTTATTACATTAAGTTCTGCACAGTATTGTTCAGTAAATATTTTGATATATGCTGGAGAACATTACAGAAGACAATAACCAAAATAGTGAAAGACGTTGAGTCAAGGCCATATGAGGAGTGATTAAATACATGGAACATGTTTAGCCTGAAGAAGAGAGAACACTGGGTACGCATGATAGCGGTCTAGAGGTACATGATTCCAAGTTCAGTGATCTATCTAACACTCCAACTAGTTGCTTCATCATTACCCACTATACCCCAATAATTAACATGTAATAAGATTATACATCACTAAATATACTCTTTGAAAAAAAAAATTCTCACTTGTTCATTAGCTCATTCATTCAACAAGCATTTATTTGTCCATGAACAGTGGAACCATCAATTCAAATATCTGGTTGCAACAAAAGTTGCTGTGGTTACTGTTATTCCATAAATATTTAGGAAGTGCTAACAAAGTTGTATTAAACATTGTTTTGTGGCCAGCTGCTCAGCTGAATTTGGTTCAGACTATGGTGGCCAAATCAGTTGTTGGTTAATCAGACCTTCAAGGTAGGTAAGTATTACAGAAATGAACATTTTTCAGAAGGTCAAAGCTGACGCGTAACTAGCAAGGGTAATTAATAATCATAGTTCACATTTAGGTAGGACTCAAAGGTTTGCAAAGCATTTTACATGTATTAACTCATTTCACACTCACAAAAACCAGGTGAAGTATTATTATCCCTGTTTTCCAAGTCAAGAATTGAGTTTTAGGAAGGTTTGTCCAGGATCATATACTTTGAAAGTATCTGAGCTCTCCCTGATTCCACATTTATCTTTCTTATCACCTACACCACACTGCCTCTCATGATTGTCACCTTGCTATCTACCCTTCAGGAAGCTAAATTCAACTAGCTTAACCCATGAACCCAAATAATTTATCCACATGAGACATTTGAAACATTTCAGCATTTTGGCAATAATTTTACTTTTTCCCCTTTTATCTCTTCACTGCATATTAGATATAAGAATCCAAGAATGTAGAGACTCAAGCTGGTACCATCTGACACTTTCACTAAGAGTTTCTATAGTGATTTGTCATCACCTACAGTTTTCTAAGCTGCATTTCATTTAACAATAATCAGGTTTGCCTTTTAAAAAATCCAATTAGGTTACTTCCCTGCAATAAAACAGTATAAACAAAAACAAATGACCAAGAGTTTTTTTTTAAACAGATTAGCAAAATTATATATTATCTGAAGAATTTTGAGTTATTAGGAAGATAAATCATCCTATAAACCAGCTGACAATAGTATCATTTTATGAAGCAGGAGATTATAATAAGCAAGGGAAAATAACCAAAGTTCTAATTTGCTATTTAAAGGGCATCATTTTCACCATCTTGATACTAAAGGATAAATGATACCAGTCCACATCCTTATTTTGATTTATAAAATTGTAAAAGATTATTGCTATTCCTGTTGGACCAGTACAAAGATGTTTCCTGAGCTTCAAAGTTGTATGCACATTGGTGAACTTGCCCTAAATGGTCTTTTATTTTCCCAGTGTGCATTCACAATTGCCAAAATTAAGGAAGATGGACAAGGAGAAAATACACAGTTATCTGAGAGAGGGCTGTCCTTATGACCCTAGGGATTCTGGCCAGATCCATTAACAAGAATAATAATGACAATAATGATAAACATTGTGACCCAAATCTAAAAAGAAATAGAATTCTTCCAAGATGGCAGGAAATAAAGAGATTAGGGAATTGAGAAGTACCTAAGAACTGGGAGAGGCTCTTGCCCCAGAATTTTCAGTTTATTTTTTACTTGAAAATTCATTATCTATTCAGGGCTACTGAACATCAGCCTTGTACTCAGTCTGGGATATGATTTCTAACAATAAATTTATTTCAGCAGTGAGCAAATTAAAGGACCTAAGAGTTTATTGTAACAGAGCTTGACAACTTAAGGTCATATTCATAATTGAATAAAAGATGTCTTTAAAATACTGAGCCTCTCTACCATGGCTTATATTTAGGTTTGATTTTTCTGAACAAGGAAGAGGAAAAGAAGGTGACCAGCTGGTAATTGGGTTCATTAAAAAGGCAATGCAGAGGGAGAACAAATCAGAAATCATTCTAGAATGCTCTAGCACTTAGCCCAGTGCCTGGCATGTGGGAGGTGCCCAATAAATGGTTATAAATTGATCGATTTTTTTCTTATTTTGGGCTATGAATTTTTGCTACACATGATGATTTTTCCAAACGAATAAATGTGTATGTGATACTTTACACATACAATACTCTCCCTTAGGACGAAGTGAGATGAATTAAGGTCATGGTATAAGAGAATAGAAAAAGCATTGGATGGGGAGCTGGGTTCTCTTCACCCTGGTGTCAGCTCTGCTGCTATATGACTGTATGACTCAGAACAAGTCACTTAGGTGGTCTGATCTTGATTTTCCTCATCTTTGAAAAAAGATATTGGATTTTAGGTCTCTTAGAGGTCCAAAATTTTGCAATGCTTCTTTCTTTCTTCCTTCTCTCTCTCAACATGTCCTTTGGCTCAAATGTTAATCTTTCCACCGTGAGAGTATTAGGGATGGAGTTAGGAAGACTTGAGTTCATTCTGGCCTCAGACACAAGCTGTGTGATCCTGACTTAATCAATCAATCTCTGCCTCCAGTTTCTTCAACTGTAAAATGGTAAAATAATAGCACTTCCCAGAGAGATTATGCAGATCATATGAGATAGTTTTAAAGTGCATAGCCCAGTTCTTGGCATATAGTAGATGCTTTAAAAAGTTTTTTTTTTTCCTTTCCTCCTTCTTTCCTCTGTAGATTACAGGACCAGTACTCTAATGCCGGGGCACTCCCTATAATAAAGATCAGGTTTGGTTGTAAACTACCTTCAAATAGTTGGAAGGCTCTCTTGCAGAAGAAAGACTAAACTTGTTTTGTTTTACTCCAGAGGGTGCAACCAGGTGTAATGTCTGTAAGTTAAAGAGGCAAATTTAGGATATAAGGAACTAATCACTGTCAAGGTGATCCCACTGTGGAATAGGTTATCTCAGGACATACTGAGTTCCCACTAACTAGATGACAGCTTATCAAGTATGTTGTAAGGAAGATTCTTGTTGGGTATGGGCTGGTCAGGTTAAATGATCTCTTGAGTTCTCCTATACTACTTGAGATTTTGCAATCAAATTTATGAATTATTGTTTAGCCACTACTCTGTGAAGTAGGGATAAAAAGGAGCTATTGAATGTCCTTAGACCATAGAGTCTCCTTGGGCAGGCAAATCTCCACCATAAGTAGTTAAATAATCTAAGACCTATGTATATAAGTCCCACATGAGAGAAATGTCAACTTCTAGTCAGAAGTGGGGAACCTGTGGCCTTGAGGCTACATGTGGCCTTCTAGGTCCTCAAGTGTAACACTTTAAATGAATCCAAATTCCAAAATTCAAATCCTTTTATTGTTCTGTGAAGTTTGGATTCAGTCAGAGGCCATACTTTAGGACCTAGAGGACCACAGGTGGCCTCGAGGCCTCAGGCTCCCCTCCCCTGTTCTAAGCCATACTTCATTTACACCTGGGAACAGCTCCCATGTTAACATTTGCTGCGGCAAATTGGTTTCACATATCATCTGGAGCAAGTTCTTTCATGATTCAGTTCTTTATGAAAAAAAGCATCAATGCATGAACCTATGTCCATAATCTACTTAGATTATTTTAATCAATGTATGAATTATTTTATCTTTTCTATGGAATCTTGTAGGTTTTTTTTACAATGTATTTCCTTTTTATGGATGAATTTTGTTTGAACACAACAGATAAATAAACCCCAAACAAAATATATTTCCCACAACAGTTAAGCAAAGAAAATAGGGACTGTACATGTCATCTTCCAATTTTGCAATATTTTGAGAGAAGATAGAATGTCTAATTGGAGGATCATCACAGAAATAGAAAATCAAGTTGGCCAGAAACTAAAAACATATTTTCTATTACTGGAGAAGGATTTAGTCTGTTATAATGTAGAGACAAATTGAAATGGGACTACTGATCTAAAGACTGAAAGAAATCAAGTTATAGACGAGTAAAAGTCATTTAAAATGGTTACTCTGTCATTCATTGCCCTAGTGGTAGTCTTCCGAATTATATTCAAAAGATAGCATCACAGGAAGAAATCACGACTCAGAAATGATTGATGCTATTTGAATAATTATAAATCGTACAGGTTTATTTTGTTTTCAGCCAAACTATACATAAGATGAAAATGAATCCAACCATTCTCTCTATGAAACACATCCTACAATTATCTAACCCTCCTTTTCACATAAAACCATTTTGATCCTAAATTTTGCCTTCTGCAGGGCAATATAATTTTAATACATTACTGAACAGGGTTCAAGTTCAAATAGTTCAAAAAAAATAAGTTCCAGATCTTTTCAACAAGACATAATTTCAGGATTAGAGTGGGATGGTGTGTGGATGGATGCTTGTGGGTCTGGGTCATTTGCAATAGCACATTATTTCTCACACATCTGCTAACTCCTTTCCATCTGTAGCAACAACTGTAATTCAGGACCTCATTAGCAGAAGGGAAAGGAAGAAGCATTAAGCACCTACCACATGCCAGGGACTGTTCTAGGTGCTTTATAAATATTATGTCATTTTATCCACACAACAACACTAAGAGCAAAGTACTATTATGATCCCCATTTTACACTTGAGGAAACGGATTCAGATAAAGTTTAAGCGACTTGCTCAGGAATACACAACTTGTAAATATCTGAGATCACATTTAAACTTGGGACTTCTTCACTCCTGGCCCAGCTCTCTATCCACTGTACCACCCAGCTGTCTCATTACCCTTCGCCTTAACCACTGCAAAAATGGCTACCGACTTTTACCTTCCTCTAGTCTTTTCTCTTTAATCTCTTTTCTCTAGAATGACCTGTTTAGTCTTCCTAAAGCAACTTCTTTTAGATAAATTTACCTTCTTCTTCACTTTTCCACTTTTGCTCAGAAATGTTCACTATTGGCCCTGGAGTAAGGAGGACCTGAGTTCAAATGTAAACTCAGCTACTTAACAGAAAACTATCCATGTGACCTCGGACAAGTAATTTAACCCCAATTGCCCTACCTTCTCCTCTCCAAAAAGCAAAAAATAAAAAATAAATATTCACCATCTCCCTTTTGATGATTGTAGCAAAACAAGTAGCTACCCTGACATTCAGTATGGTATATGCCCCACCCCCAAAATGTCTAGCCTTATCTACCCATCTACCCTTATACATACTTTACATTTTGGCTAAATTGGTCTTGTTCTTTGCTAAAT
The DNA here is from genome assembly GCF_028583685.1 of Petaurus breviceps papuanus. Classification (NCBI taxonomy): domain Eukaryota; kingdom Metazoa; phylum Chordata; class Mammalia; order Diprotodontia; family Petauridae; genus Petaurus; species Petaurus breviceps. The sequence continues at coordinate 11,948,791 of NW_027187309.1, read as the reverse complement.
GTGCCCTCCTGTTCCTAAGCCTTTGAATATTCTATTTGCCTGAAATGATCCCCAATGTCACCTATTACCAAAATCAATGGATTGCATGTAGTTGGTGTCATTTTGCCAAACTGAATTGAATTAAAAATTGTAAACTTCTTTCAAGGTCCAGGTCAAAGTTATATTTAAGCGTGGCTATAAAGGACATGGGGACCAAAGGGATGACGATCATTGATTTGTTTTAGGAGGTAAGGATATGCTTACTAGCTGTGTGACCTTGGGCAAGTCACTTAACACCAAATGCCCTATCCTCTCCCCTCCAAGAAGCAAAAATGAATGAATGAATGAATAAGTGCTTGTTAATAGAATGATCGATAAACCTACTTTATATGTTGTTGCAAACTTCAGTGATAAAAATGCAGTCTTGGAATTAATCGATCAATTTTCAAGTGAGTTTTTAAAAAATCATACAGCTTTAGAATACTTGGGATTAGTTGAATGTGCCATAAATATTCAGAATCTCATCATTTGATTAAATTTATCCTAGTAGTAGAAAAAAGTAGCAGTGAGCCAGTAGTTTTTAAATTACATGATAAAAAGTTTGAATTCTTCCTCTGCTACTTACTACATACTTGAATTTGGGCATAGAACTCAACTGCTCTATGCTTCTGTTTCTTCATTTGTTAAAATTGAGAAGATTGTATTAGATGCCCTTTAATCTAAATCCTCTAAATCCTAGTGCTTCTGAATCCCAAATTTGCAATTCCATGAAATGCCTGTTAGCTCCTCCTTTACCTCTTGTTCTTAAAATCTTTTTTTTTCTTTCCCCTTTAATATTCACCTTCTGTTAGAAGCCTTTATCAATCCTCCTACTACATACTGGTGACTTTCTTGACAAAAATCACCTTGTATTTATTTAACATATATTCGATCTATATTGTGATAGGTCTATGAAGTTTCTATCATTAGAATTTAAGTTCTTTGAAGGCAAAAGTCTTTCACTTGTTTCTTTGGTAGCATTTAAGTGAGAACCTATATGTCTTAGTTACTTAATAAGTGCTTGTTGGGGTGGTTAGGTGGTGCAGTGAACTTCCTGTTAAATTTGAAAGCAGTGATTGTACAGAAAACATTTTAAGCAAAATATTCTCTCTTTTCCCTCCTTAACTGTGGGTTCATTTCTTTTAAATATTTGTAAACATTTGGGAACAAAAAGTAATATAATGTAGATCTGCATCATAAGAATGTTTTGTCCAAGTCCTCAGAAGAAAAAAAGAGGGAAAGTAGCTCAAATAAATACTGATTAGCACAGATACCCCACTGTAATGTTTAATATTTTCTTCCCATGAATTTAATTTTGAAAACTTCAACCTATTTAAAATGAACATAATATGACTAAAAATCGCTAACATAATGTAATCTAACTTTACAAGTCAGAAATTTCAAAGATAATTCAATAATCACATAGCATAGGGCATTGCACATAGTAAGCAATGCAGCATAAATGTAATTTAAAAGAATTAAGACCTTGGGATTTGGCATAATCCAATTAGAAAAACAATAATTTTCCATTGTTACCCCAAACTTCTCAAACTTATTTGATACGCACACTGATTGATATGTATCAGTCAATACATATAGACATAAATCTGGTGCTTAATTTATTGTTTAGGATAACTGCTGAAAGCACATGCTAGTGTGAAAGTATGGGAAGCAAAAATAGCTGCAAACATTATGGTTCCTTGCAGAATTAATCCTAAATGTGTGTGTGTGTGTGTGTGTGTGTGTGTGTATGTGTGTGTGGTGTTATCTGATACATCAGTAAGTAATCTTTTTTCTGGCTAGGTTGAAGTTTTTGTGTTCTGCATTAGGCCAGTGTAATAACTAAAAGCATATTTTTGCTGCAATAAAAAACAAACTCCACCATTCTGATGTGTATAACCTTGCCCTTGTTTTTGAGAATTATCAAGGCCTTTTGAGTTTGCTTGAATCCTACCCACTTCTCATTTCTGACGAATTACAAAAATTCAGTCCTTATATGAAAGGGTAAGTCCTAGAGGGATGTAGTGCCTGACATTTCAGAAAAAAGTAACAAAAAATAACTGCTGGGAACTAAGAATTGCTATGTTTTTCTGCTGTGCATCCCACAGGGGAACATGTATACTCCAGAGAGGGACTGTCATTTGTGGACTTTGCTCCTTACTATTAGTGGATATTCTCAGTGCCAGTGTTTCCCCTAATTCTTTTTTTTAAAGATTTAAACAGATAAATATGCTACATGAAGAGAAAGGAATGAATATATATATATATATATATATACACACACACACGCACATATACACACACACATATATACGTACATACATAGTTTACTCTTGTAATAAAATAATAGAAAAGTAAATTTCTTATGTTTTTTAGTTCTCCATTATGAAAAACATTGAGTTTTCTCTGATGCTGTGTACCTTTTAGTTAATGTAATACCAAGTTAACATCATATTATAGAAAGAGCATGAGGTTTAAGTAAAAAGGACTGACTGTGCTATTAAATGCCTATGTGATTCTGAACCATTCACTTAATCTCTGAGGTCTTCAGTTTTATGATTTGTAAAACATGGGTTTTGAACTACACAGTCTCCAAATTCTCTTCTGGCTCTAAGATCCTATTTCTATGTGTCTTAATACGGTCACCAAAATCACTATAAAAGGCAAAGGTCTTGAATGTTCTTAATTGTAGAGATTCTCCTTCATCAGAACTCTTCTTCATAAATCTCATCTTCCATTTCTGCCAATCCAGTACTTCATGGCTAATATCTCGTGTGGTATTCTCAGATTCTGGAACTTTACCAGTCCTATTTCCTCATCTTTCTGCTTGATTTGCTATTCTGATTTCATTTACCAAGTCATAGAAGCATTAAATTGAATATACTAGATTTAACTACCACTAGACTTGGAAAGACCTGAATTCAAAAGTGGAAGTTTCATATTCTTCCTAGCTGTATGACCCTGGACAAACAACTTAGCTATTATTTGCCTCAGTTTCCTCATCTGTAAAATGAGGATGATAATAGTATATACCTCTCAGGATTGTAATGAGGATAAAATGAGATAATAGTTATAAAATACTTTTCAAACTTTAAAGCACTATCTAAATGCTAGGTATTGTTGTTACTTAGAGATCTAATTCCCTGGCCCCTGTTCCCAATAACTGGGACCATATGATTCCCCATCCTTAACTATGGGACACCTCAATGGGAAAAATGATGACTCATGTATCTGTAGATCAAATGTCTTGCTATAAAGTTATGTTGGTTGATGTCTTTCTCAGATCTCATACAACAGTTCTACCAGTTGTATGATTTTCAGTTTGGTTCCTGAAGGAGGGATCACCTTCAGCTTAGGATTAGAAAGATATCATGAAGGAGGAAACATCTTTGTCAGATGTTGAATGAGAGAATAACCTCAATATATCTTCAAACTAGAGGACAACACATGCAAATCTATAGAGATAGGAAATATCATAATGAATAATATAGTTTGGCTGGAAAGGAATCCATGAACAAGAAGAATAGGGTGAAATAAAACTAGAAAGTTGTGTTGTGGAAGGCCTTGAATGCCAGGATAAGGGATTTATATTTTCTATTCAGCAGACAAGTCAGTAAATATGTTTTTCCCCCCTTCTTTGTCTATTGTTACCAACCCTATCACATTATAGGTCAGATTCAATAACTGGATTCCTGTCTTGTTCCTCCCCTGCCCAATCTAAAATATCTATGGATATTATATCACTGAAATTTCTTTGGTTTGGGATTCTTCCTTCTTCTAACCTGGCTGTTATGAGTCGAAGCCCTGCCTACAGCCCATGCATCAATAGTGAGGTCCCCAACATCTTCCTGACTTGATTGCCAACTTGTCCTTATGCTTGATGTATACTTAAAAATTTTACCCAGCTGTTTGCTTTTTTTTGCCTAGTGAGCATCTGCTATGTGCCAAGTACTCTTCCAGGCACTGGGAATATAAGGACAAAAATGAAGGAATCAGTAACTTCAAGGAACTTATATTCTAGAGGGAAAGAGAGAGAAATTACTTGTGCACAGATAAATAATAGAGATATATACAGAATTAAAGCCCTGCCTCCATACTGTTCCACCCATCCGGATTTCCTTTTCTTGCTCACCTCCCCAAGTCATCTGCCACACTCCACTGGTTCTGTCTAGATTCCAGGCCCCAGCAGTTTGCTGTTCAGCATATCCGGACTCCCACTGAGCTCCAATACTGACAGAAATGGAGAGCTGGAAGTGCCAAGAAACTATGACTTCCAACACAGCCTTTACTCAGCCACAGCGTCAGCTGGTAGGGTTTGTAGTGTCAGATGAATTGAACAGAATCAGAGCATGACTAATACTTCAAGGAGAAGATTTGCATATGCACAAAAAGGGCAAGGAAGTGCAGATTTTAGAGAAAAGCACTTAAAACTTGGCATTGGGATGTATTTAAAATATGAATATTAGTTGTATCTGACAGATTATGCTTCTATAATGAATTTCTTAAAACTGTCTGATATTCAAAATCCTAACAAAGACAGCAACCCCCACAGAAAAGGGGGATTTAAATATGATTGCCCTACTTCTGTAGAACTGATTTATTCCCAATGAAAACATATTCTAAGCAGATTATGAACATATTTTTCCATCACTGCAAAACGAAAGTCAAAAACAGAAACAATAACAGTTCCTATGTTCCATTTCCCCAAGATACTGGCTTATTTAAATGAAAGTATTTTCATTTATGGAATGGATGTAAACTCCTCGAGAGCAGGGTCTGTCCCATTTTTTTCTTTGCATCTTGAGCACCCAATACAGTGCCTGGCACATAGTTGACACCTAAGAAAAACTTGGTGAAATGGATTAAATGCTGTTATATGGCTGATATTGAGCAAAATAGGGATGGCAGAGGTCATTTGTTTTGGTATCTGCCTTCCACATACAGTGACAATAACACTATTTTTTACAATGGCCGAAATTATTCCACCCATATAATTATCCTAGAATGATAACATCTTATACCTTCACATGTCAGTTGTACATTAAATAATGTGAGATAAACATTCAATCTAAATACTCAGAGCTTAGAATTTTAGAAGTTCCATGTTGGAAAGGACCTTAATCTCAGTCTAACTAAAGTTGAAATCTCCCTCACAGTATCCAATCCTTACCTGGGGATTCCTGTTTTGTCAGAGAACTTGGTATTTCCAAGTAAATTCATTACAACAAGCAATTCTTAAGTCCTACTATTATTCCAGACAACATAGATACAGAATTAAAAAACAGAATGTTCTTTGCACTTTACACTCTTATTTTACAACATGTGCAGAGATGTATGTATAGGCAGAATATATAGATTAAATGTGAAATATATCCAAGAGATATACTAAGTACACATAGGAAATACAAAGCCATTTGGGAGGTGGATGGGAGGGCACGAGTAACTGGGGCTGGGGGAGGACCAGAAAGGCCTTGTGTAGGATGTGGCAATTTAGCTGAGCCTTGAAAGAAGGTAGGGATTCTAGGAGGTATAGGTGGGGGAAGAGTACATTTCAAGCATGGTGGAAGGTCTCTGCAGAACTGAAGTTAGGAAATGTCATTTAAGGACTATTTGGTATTTTTTTCTTTTATAGATTTAGTGATATGTTTTGTTTTTACATTACAGACATTTGCTTGCCTCAGTTTCCTTAACTGTAAAATGGGGATAATAATAGGAGCTACCTTGCAAACTCACTGTGAGGATCAAATGAGATAATTGTTAAAAGCAGTGTCTGGCACAGAGTAGGCACTTAATGCTCAGTGCCCTCCTTGCTTCCTTCTTTTCCTCCTAAGTCACCCCCATTCTGGATTTCCCTATTGTTATGGAGGACACCGCTACCTCCCACTCAGCCAGTCTCTCAGTCTAGATATCTTGCTTGGGCTACTTGCTCTCATTCACCCCCCACTTATCCCATGGAGCTAAGTGCTGTCATGTCTATCTTCAAGTCTCTCATATACATCATCTTCTCTCCACTCACATAGCCACTATCCTTGTACAAGACCTCATTATATCTCACCTTGACTATTGCAGTTTCCCTGCCACAAGTATATCCCCTCTCCAATCTGTCTTCCACTTAGCTGCCAAAGTGTTTTTCCTAAAGTGGAGGTCTGACCATGTCAAACTCCTACTCAGTAAACTCCAGTAGCTTTCATTACCTTCAAAAACAAATGTAAAAATCTCCTTTTAGTCTTTGAAAGTCTTTCACAGCCTTGCCCCTTTCTACCTTTCCAATCTACTTACACTTGACATACTCCATGCTTCAGTAACACTGGCCTTCCTCAAATTGATATCCATTCCTCAAATATGATATCCATTTCCCAATTCTGTGCCATTTCACTGGCTCTCTCTGATACCTGGAACATTTCCCCTCTTTGTCTCAACCTCCTGACTTCCCTGGCTTCCTCCAAAGCTCGATTCAAATCCTGTACTGAAAGAGGCCTTGCATATGCCCCACAGTAGGGAATTTCCTCTGCTATTATGAACAAGAGATGTTATAAAGGCAGAACACCAAAACTTGGTAATTGATTGGATTAGTGCAAGTGAGGGGCTGAAGATGACACATGAAACCCTGAGGTTGTGATCCTAGATGACAGAGAGGATGGTGATGCCTTTGACAATAATAGAGTGGTTCAAATGAGGGTAAATGGGGGGAAAGTAGATAAGTTCTCTTTTGAACATATTACCAAATCTCTCCTTTGCAATAATACATTCTAAGAATCTTCTGAACATAAGACCTTAAGAACTTGTGAGTGGTGCATCTTGGCAGATTATAATTAAAACTTTCTCTGGCATGTCTTCCTTTGAAAAGAAAGTATTAATTAAGCACTTAATATTTGTAAAATACTATGCTAAGTGCTGGGAATTCAAATAGAAAAGTCAAGATGGTTCTTATTTTCAAGAAGTTCACCTTCTAACCCAGGAAATGAAGACATTATTTGCAGGGTTATGGATGTGCTTAAGGACCTGGAAGGAGTCAAATGAGGAACCTATTGAACTTTAGGATTCAACGGCTAGGAGAGACATCTGGTGGTCCTCCATTTGATCAGACAGATTGCAGTCGATAGCTCTCTGCTCATCCAAGTAGTGTGAACATGATCATGTTTTTCTTTCTACCTGGCTACCCCAGTGGGATTTAGGTGAGCCAGAGAGCAGGAAAGAGGAGAGGGAAGAGGGGAAGAAAGGGAACCCCTACTGACAGCTCTCCTCACTCAGACCTTTAGTATGTTAATATTGGTTGAACTGATTGGGTTAAATTAATATTTATCCCTTTGGGGAAAGCTGCTACTCAAAGGCAAATAAGAAAATACTTTCTAATTAATATTGGTGACATATGTCTAATTAAATTAAGCTTTGGCATGATTCAGTTCTAATGTATCCAAACTATTACTTTCATGAGTCAGTCTAAAGATCTATCAGTCCTGTGAAAACATACTTATTTTCCTTATAAATATAGTAACCTTGCATTTTTCAGGTTATAATACATTTTTCCTAATTCATTTGGTAGATAATGTTATTTTGCTTTTGTATTTTACTGATTGTAAGACTTATATGCACTCACTTTTAAAGGACAACTGTATTAAGAATAACTCAGAAGACCTACAGTATTTATATAATTTAAATATCTTTTGTCTGATTTTAACAATCTTTTTAATATCTTAAGAATGGCAATAGAGGAAGTTTCCTGAAAAAAATATTTCTTTCACCTTGGGTTTTAAAGTGATACTTTCCCCCCCTCTGGCATCAGAGTACTGAAATATTTGCCAGGACATTAGAATAATGGTTGTATCCTGAGTTGAAAGAACTACTAAAAACACTATTTCATTCCTGCCAGTAAAAGCCAGGGACATACTGACAGCATAATTTCTTTTCCCAAAATGTGGAAGATTGACAAAAAAAAATAACTGAAAAGTAACACAGTGATCGTTCTTCATTGAAGGCCAGCTACATGAGAAATGTGCTTCTTTTATGTTCAAGAGTTTCTGGGATAGACCAAAAATAAATCCTAATCTTCAGGGAAGGAAAAAATACATTTTTCCCCAGTAGACACTGAAAAACTGGAAAACGATTAATTTTTTTCTTCCATTCATGGAAGATCAAATAGGCTGCCTAGGTTTTACTCAAACATAAGTGGAGAGTGGAAGGGAAAGATGTTTATCAGTGATGAAGAAATATTGAATAGAGGGCCATGATAAGAAATTGCTGAATAAAGAAAAATATAATCTGTAAGTATGTTAGATTCAGCAATTTTTAGTACCTTCTATGGGAAAAACATTTTGGGAAGTAGCCAGGAGATATTCTATAAAAGCTCTATTATCTGAATCGGGCATAGCAGAGAGAGCTAATGAGTGCTATGGATAGGACAGTGATATAGCGAGTCATAGAGGTAACCTCTAAAATCTCTTCCAATTCTAAATTTATGACACTGTGATACTTTAACATCCGTGAAGCGGAATAATATAAGACTAAAAAGAAGTTTGGGTCAAGATAGTGGAAGAGCTTGAAGGTCAGTATCAATTGTTTACATCTTATTGAGTCAGCATGGAAGGTTTTGTTTTGCCATTTGAGACACACTACAGTGATTAGGAAAGTTACTTGGGCGGTCTTCTGTAGAATCAGTTTGCAGACAGATGACCCTTTAGGGGACTTTTTCATGATTTTGACAAGATATGAGGACCTGCAATAGGTTGGTTTCAGTAGGATTAGTGAAAAGATGGATTGTGAGAGGCTATGGAGGGTGAATTGATAGGCTTATCCAATTTATTGGATGTGAGTGGTACAGAAAGAAGAGTCAAAGATGATTTTGAGCTTCTGAGCCTAGGTGACTAGCAGAATAAAGGTGCTATTAAATAAAACATCTAATTCCTATGTGGACAGAGAAACTTAGGGTTCCGCTTAGGGCATGAGACTAATACAGAGTTCTGTGTTTTAACATGCTGATTTTCAGGTACAGTTGGAAATATAAGACTAGAGCAGTGGGGTAGGTGGGAAGAAATTTTGAAGTCAAATATGTGGTGATCATTTTTGATAGATTTTTCAAGGGAGAGATTATATAAAGAAAACAGTTCAATGTACAGAACCATGGGCTACTCTATATTTAGTGGGTAGGAGGAGGATAAAAAAAAGAAAAGGAAGAGAGGAGTAGCATTCAAAAAGTTAAGAGGAAAATCACAGGAATTCAGTACTGGAAAATCCAGTAGTATAGATGGTATCAAGAAAAAGGGGATGCTATTGATGCTGTCAAATGCCTCAGAAAAATAAAAGAAGTTAAGTATAAAACATAAAACACAAAGATAATATACGCGTTAATCAAAAGCTTATATTTAAATATTTAGACCAGTAACCAAGAATATTTTGAGATGTTCAAGTATCATGAACTCTGGAAAAAAAGTGGTCATGTGATGTTGTACTACTTCATATGAGAATGTCATGGTGAGCATGATCATGCATATGCCCTGGAGCTTAGGAAAGCAGATTTTAAAACCCCAAAGAAAAGATTGACAGTAGTATAGTACTTATGCTTCTAAAATTGACAGTAATTGAAAAGGGATGAAAAACTCACAAAAAGGAATTCTGATTATATAATCTTAGCTGAACTAAATGAGAGGCACAGGGTAGGACAATCTAAAGAAATTCTTTATTTGATTGTAGAGGGAATTGCCTGATCTTTGAAAAAGAAATATATATAGAAGTTGGGAAAAGGGGCACATAATCAAGGACAAATACAGGATTGATATTCAATTCAATAGACATTAAGTTCCTTCTCTGTTTATTACAGTGTCTAAGGTACTAGAGATTCAAAGATAAAGAAATTATAACCTCTAATGATCCAGGTGCTCATAAATGCTTTATAAGGGTAAGAAGTGTATTAAACAATTATAAAACAAGCTATAATGGAAAAGATAGGTGACAGAAGGGTATGACAGATACTGATCATTTCTCACTGTGGGAATCAGGAATGGTATCATAAAGGAGGTAATACAAGCATTGAAACTGGACAGAAGAGATGGATTTCAAAAAAATATGTTTTGTTTTGTTTTTTGATGGAGGAAATCATTGCAGACCTACGTATTAGGGCATTGGCTTCAGCAAAGCTAAAAATGATGAGTTAGAGAAAAGAAAGACTTCAGACAGAGAAAACTGTTAGAAGGCAAATAAAACATAGACACACATATACACAAACCTATATCATGTGTGTATATCTATCTTTTGAGCTATCAATCTAACATGCTATTATTATCCCCACTTTACAGAGGAGGAATTTGGAACTTAGAAGGTTAAGTGATTTTCCCAGGATCACATACACAGTATGTTTGAATACAATAATAAGGCTGTCTGAAGGAGGCTGCAAGCTCAGGTTTTTTTTTTTTTTGATGCCATGTCCCATACTCTCTTCATGGGCTACAATACCTAATTTCTAATTAGCTTCTACTAGCATAGTGTAGATCAGGGGTGGGAGACTTGTGGCCCTCTAGGTCCTTTTGACTGAATCAGAACTTCATAGAACAAATCCTGATCTAGATAAAAGATGGTAAGGGTCTTAACTGTGACAACAGCCATGCTATAGACAGAATTGAGGCAGCTCAGTTATAGTAGTAGCTACCATAAACACAATGGAATAATTCACAGGTGATTCTCAGAATACCATGGAGAAAAAGCACAGCATGGTTAGTTGTTGACAGTGAGGCTTTTCACAGCTATAGAATCACCATATGTCAGACCTGGAAGTTATCTAACAGATGAAGTTGTCCAGTCCCTTCACTTTTCAGGTGAGGAAAATGAGAATGAGAAATAGTGAAAGGATGGGGTCCCCCAGATATTAAGGATTTGGCAGATCTGATATTAGACTCAGATCCCCCAGCTTCTTTTCGCTATCCCCACATTACTAGAGCAGTGGACTTGTCTTTTATACGAGTAATATTAAAATCATGTTTTGTATTACAAATTATGCTGAAAGAGTGATAATGTAGACCCTGCCAAAGTGGTGGTTTTCACTTCCTTTGGACAAATACATCGAGATTAGGCCTACATATCTGAACCATTGCCTAATGAGTCACAATATACTGGCTAGATCCCATAACATAGCTGGCATGTATGCAACCTGGCAGAAAGAGTCGGCCAAATTAGAGAATTCTCAGTAGCATGGCAGACAGTGACCAACATCTATAGAGTCCTAAGAAACAAGATGGGGAGACAAAAATATTTCTTTGGTCTGGCTTCCCCTGGTTATGTTCATTCTGTGAAATTGTTGAAAGCAGCATGATCTAGGTAACAGCTCTGTTGTGAAAATGAGCAATAGTAAGAAAGGAGTCCAAAATTTTCATCCTATGGGACAGACTCCTGGCTAGGATATGGCATGGTATTTTTCTGTTGTACTTTCCTTCCCCCTGTCTTAGATACTCTCAGAAGCACTGAGATTTAGCTTCTAATTATCAATAAACAAATACAAGTATTTGTTGAGCACTTACTTTATGCTAGGCCCTGAGGATATAAATACAATAAATAAAACAATCTGTACTCTTTAAAAGCTTTCATTTTAATGGAGGAAACAACAAATGTGTGTGTGTGTGTATACAGACACACATACATACATAAGTAGGGTAGCTAGATGACCTACTGCTGGAGTTAGGAGGACTAATCTTCCTAGGTTCAAATCTAGCCTCAGACACTTGCTAGGTTTGTGAGGCTAAGCAAGTCACTTACTCCTGTTTGCCTCAGTTTACTTATCTGTAAAAAGAGAAGGAGAAGTAAATGATAAACCACTATAGGATCTTTGCCAAGAAAACCAAAAATGGAGTCATGAAGAGTTGAATTTTACTGAAAATGACAAAACAACAAACACATATTTATACATTTATGTATTCTATGTTACATGTAACATAAAGAGAATATATACAAGATAGTTTGAAGCAGAAGATACTGGTTGTTGAGATAAGGAAAGACTTCTGGTAGAATATGGTATTTGAGATATGTTTTATAAGAAGAGACAGATTCTATAAGGTAGATGAAGGAGCAGTGTGTAGTTCAGGAATGTGGGACAGTCAGGGAAAAAAATATGGAGATTAGAGATGGAGTGTTGTCTAAGGAGATCTGAGAAGACAATTTGACTGGATCACATGGTTTGGAAGGGGAATTATGATGTTTATCATAGTGATATATACTGAATTCACAAGATTAGAAGAGGATTCTAATCTTTTTATTAAATGTCTGCTATGTTCAATACAATGTATATATAAAAAGAAAAAAATAGCCCTTGACCTCAAGGATCTTACTTGATACTAGGGGTATACAATATGTAGAATGAGAAGTAAAAAATGAATTATTTTACGAAGGAGGGAGTCTTACTAACTAGGGTTATTAGTAAATGTTTTCCTTAAGAGAGAATATAGGATTTGATACATGAATGAACAAGTACATGGATGAATGAATGAAAGAATGAATGAATGAATGAAAAAAGTATTAAGAATTCACTAGGTTATTGCACAAAGTAACAGTAATACTGTAAGATAATCAGCTGTGAATGACTTTGTTATTCTTAACAATACGATGCTCCAAGATAGCTCTGAAGGGCTTATAATGAAAAATGCTATCCATACTCAGAAAAAAAGAACTGATGATGTCTGAATACAGTTTGAAGAATACTTTTTTTACTTTATTTTTGAAGATGGTTTTGGTTGATGTTTTCTTTTATAACATGACTAATATGTAAATATATTTTGCATGACTACACATGTATAATCTGTAATAAATTGCTTGCCTTCTAAATGGGGGTGGGGAAGGAGAAGGAGAAAGAATTTGAAACTCAAAATTTTTTTTAAAAAATGAATGTTAAGAATTGTTTTTACATGTAATTGGGGAAATAAAATACTAAATAAATAATTTTAAAATTTCAAAACAGTGCTATGTGATGGGAATACAAATGATGAAGTAAGATTATCCCTGTGTTTAAATAAGTTTCAATAATGAAAGACAACACATATGGAAGATTCCAGCTGCAAGTCAAATGGAAAGGTTCCATAGTCTTTAGTACGCAGCAGCAAGACAGATGGTAGTGCCTCTTCTTTAATGTCATTTTCACAGATAAAATCATATCAGTTTCTGAAGTTAAACCATTTGACAGTGCCAAGGACTTGGGTAGCAAGACCTTTACTTCATGGCTCTTCAATAGCTCTGGTAATAGCATCTGTTGGAGTATTGCCAGGCTACATCTCTGCAGGGATTGCTTTCCAGAATGATGGCTACAAACCCTGGATTAGAAGCCTGGCTACTCCCAAGCCTTTTTGGCCCAAGGTCCTGGGCTGTCTTCATCAGGATCGTAGGGGAGATGATGATCAAGGTGGTGGTGATGGCAGTGTTGGTTTGTTTTGACTGGAACTTGCTTCCTCCTGTCTGTTCCTAATGGTGCCTTGTCACTTCAGCTAGGCTGGTATACCTACATGGTGAATTACAGTTACTGGGCATTGCTGCCTCTTCTCAGTAGTTGTTTCCCTGGATAATGATTGTGAGTGCTGGTATAGAAGCAGAACTGGTGAGAGTGGGAGGTGTTTGTCATACCAAGTCCTATTCTTTGAAGCAAAGGAGACTTTCCAAGAGGCTTAGGTGAGGAGGGGATACCATCCAAGCCTCAGGAGTAAACTGCAAAGCTCTAGAGACTTGAGATGGAATGCTAAGTACAAGGAACAATGAGTATGTCAATTCAAATGGAATTTTATAGTACATAAAGAGGAATAGTGTGAAATCAACCTTGAAAGGTTACGCATAGCCAAGTATCCTTAAAGGCCAAATTAAGTATTTTGTATTTGTCCTAGAGGAAATAGAGAGCCACTGGATGTGGTTGAGCAAGAGAATGACATTGTCATTCTTTAGGAAAATTATGGTGGGATCTAGGTGAAGGATGTATTAGAAAAAGGGAAGACTAGAATACTAATTAGCAGGCTGTCGATACCTTGCCCAAAAAAGATCTAGTATCAGGGGAAGAAGCATATGCATCTCTATCTCTATCTATCTCTGTCTCTATATAGGCGTGTATATATATATATATAGATATATATATGTATATATCTATATATATGTATAGAGAGAATAAATACAAGGTAGCATAGGGAGGGAGGACACTAACAATTAGAGGGAATCAGGAAAAGTCTTCATATAGAAGCTACTAATCAAGCTGAGTTATGATAGAAGTGATTCTACAAGTTGGACATAGAAAGGAAGTACATTCCAGATGAGGAGAATGGATGACATCCAGGCATAGAGAGGCAAGATATGGAGTGTTATGTTCTAGGAACAGCAAGACCATCATGGGAAGAGAAGGAATATATAATGAGGCGAGAATTTTAGCTTGAACTTACTTTGTGAAGGACTTTAATAACTAAAGAAAGGAATTTATATTTCATTCTAGACCAGTTGTTCTTTCTTGTGACATGAACCCCTTTCTCAGTCTGCTAGAATATATGGACTGCTCAGAATAGTGTTTTGAAATCAAAAATAAAAATGATTGCAAAGGAAACTAAATACATTGAAATATGATCAGCAAAATACTACAAAATCAGATTCAAAGATCACAGTATAAGAACTGTCCTGCCTAGGCAGCATTGCCTTTTGGAGCCACTAAAGTTCATTGAGAAGACAAGCAATACAAACAGATTTGTTCTTAAGGACAAACTAGTGAATGGACTGGAGTAGAGAATGAGTGGAGGCAGAGAGAAAAATTATAAGACCATTGCAACAGCTCAGGTGAGAGGTGATGAGAGCCTAAACTATATGGCTATATGAATGGAGAAAGGGAGTCAAATTGTGAGATATTACCAAGGTAGAAAGGGCAAGATTTGTCAACTGTAAATATCTGGATATTGGAGAATGAGGGATCAAGATAATATTAAGGCTACAAACCAGGGAGATTGGAAAGAGGGTGGTACCCTCAAAAAAGTAGGAAGGAATTTGTTGGAGATTTGGGGAAAAGATAATAAGATCTGCATTAGACATACTGAGATTGAGATGTCTAAGGAAAATCCTGTCTAAAATGTCCAAAAACATTTGGTAATACAGGCCTGGCAATTAGGAGAGAGAATGGCAGTGATATATAGATCTTGGAATAAAAGTGTACAAATGAATGGCGATTAAGCCCATGGAAGTTCATGAGGTCACCCCATGTTAGTATACAGAGATAAGTCAGGGCATAAGCTTTGGGGACAATCATAGTTAAGAGTCTGGAACCTGAACGGTAATCCAATAAAGAAAACGTGAAAGGAGTGTTTAGACAGGTTGAAGACTCAGGGGACAGAACAATGTGATTAAAATTAAAAAAAAACAATAACCACAAGGGGGGGGGTGATAATAATACTCAGGAGGGAGAATGTATTCTGGAAGGTGGTTTGGTGAAGAGTATCAGATGTACAGAGAGGCAAAGAAATAATAAAAAGTTTGAAAACAACATTGAATTTAGTAATCAAGAGATCACTGATTACCTTGAAGAGAACAGTCTAAAATAGTGGTGATTTCCAGAGGAAGAAATTAAAACTATCTATAGTCATATGGAAAATTGCTCTAAATTACTATTGATTAGAGGGGGGCAAATCAAAGCAACTCTGAGGTACCATATCACACCTATTAAATTGGCTAACATGACAAAAAGGAAAAATGATAAATATTGGAGAAGATGTGGGAGTGTTGGAACACTAATCATTGTTGGTGGAGCTATGAACTGATCCAACCATTCTGGAGAACAATTTGGAACTATACCCAAAGGACTATAAAAATGTGTATACTCTTTGACCCAGCAATACCACTTCTAGGGCTGTATCCCAAAGAGAACATAAAAATGGGAAAAGGACACAAATATACAAAAATATTTATAGCAGCAATTTTTTGTGGTGGCCAAGAACTGGAAATTGAAAAGATGTCCATCAACTGGGGAATGGCAAACAAGTTGTGGTATATGAATATAATGGAATACTATTGTGCTATAAGAAATGATGAACACTTGGACTTCAGAGAAAGCTGGAAAGTCATATGAACTGATGCTGAATGAGAAGAGCCAAACCAGGAGAACATTGTACACAGTAACAGCCACAGTGTAGAAGGATGGATTTTGATAGACTTAGTCTGTCTCAGCAATACAATGATCTAAAATAATTCCAAAGGATAAATGATAGAAAATGTCAGTCACATTCAGAGAAAGAACTATGGTGTCACAATGCAGAACAAAGCAGACCATTTTCTCTTTTGTTTTATTTTCTCTTTTTTTCTTTCTTGTGATTTTTCCTATGTGTTATAATTCTTCTATACATAATGACTAATGTGAAAATATGTATAGAAATGTATGTGTATAGCCCATATCAGATTGCTAGTCATCTTGGAGAGAGAAGGGGAGAAAATTTAAAACTTATGGAAGTGAATGTTGAAAACTAAAAAATAAATAGTTTAATAAATTGGGGGAAAATAAAATAGTTGTGGGATTGGAAGTTAGATAGATACATGGAGTTACATGGAGTTGAAAGGTGAACATAGGAAGAGAGTCTGTGAAGGCAAAGAGTTGTGTTTACCTCTGTGGAACTCACTTTTCTTGCACATAAACTAATTAATACCTGTTTAAAAATATTTTAGAAATTCAAAGATTAACTATTATAGTTTTCTCTTTTCAGTTAATAGTTTTTTCTTTCCTCCTCCAGTGAAATTATTCATATTTAAAATTATATATATATATATGTATCTGTGTTTGTGTATTTTAGATGTATAAATGCCTTGAGGACAAGCGCTATTTAATTTTTGGCTTTATACTGGTAATATGTAGCATGGTGCCTGGGGCATATTATGTGGTTTATTTAACATTTATTTATTTATTGATATGTATATATATATGATAAGATATAATGTATCATCTTGTTAGTCAGTAAGTGAATTAACATTTATCAAGTACATATTATGTGCTAAGTAAATATGGTGCCAAGTTCTGAGGATACAATGGAAAATAAAAATAAAATAAAAAGAGGTCTCTCATTCTAAGTGGGGGGGGGCGGAGATAACATGCAAACAACTACGTACAAACAAGATCAAGACAAAATAAATTGGAAATGATCAAGATGGTAGGATTTTAGCAGGGGCTTGAAGAAAGCCAGAGAAGCCAATGAGCAGAGATGAGGAGGGAGAGCTTTCCAGGCGTGGTGGACAGTCAGTGAAAAGATACGTAAATATAGCCTATAAACTGGCAACATTTCATATACTACAGACTGTTCATGTGAGTAATAAGACCACTTTGGAACAAGAATTCACTTATTTTGTTTATGAAAGTCTATATGGATTTCAATTCATTATTAATTTCATTAATAATTATTAATTACATCATTAATTATATTAGTTATATAATAATAACAGTAGTAGTAGTAGTAGTAATAATATACACAACTAACAGCAGATGGAAGGGGCGATATATGTTGACTAAAGTGCATTGTGTGTATAGTCGGAGGCTTTGGGTTTGAATTTTGGCTCTTCTACTTATTACCTATATGAAAGTGTGACTTCAAGGAGGTCACTGTACCTTTTGCACCTGTTTCCTCATGTGTGAAATGAGGTTGTTGAACTATATCATCTCTGAGCCATTTCCAGTTCTATATCCTATGACTCTAAACTTCAAAGCACTGTGGTCACTTTTGCTTTACCTAAGTGGATGTGTGGGTTTTCTCATTTTCTTCCACCCTGTTGAGTGATAGTCTCCACTACCAAGTGTCTTGTAGGATTAAAGTGATAGAAAGTAAGAATTGACATTTGCAGTTGCCAGTGTTAAATGTTTGATCAATTGCTCCTGTTTGTCAGCTAGGCAGAGAGAAGAGATATTTCATCAGTCTGAATTCACAGTTCTGAGGTGCAGAAAGCCATCTGGCAGGGAAAACATTTCCTACCCTGGGTTAAATTTAGTATTGAAATCAACATTGTTGGTAGGAAGCTTCTGAATTTGGCTTGGTCAGGGTTCAATGACCTGCCAAATATCTTCTATCTACAGGTTCTGTGATTACAAGTGCAATCCTTTTATCATGACTGGATTTAATAATTTATCCCTCACTGAAGACATTAAATGAAATTGTCACAATCAGCTGAGGTTACACAAAGTACTAATTAGACCCAGGAAAGTCTATTAATACAATTAGCCTTTGGACAGGACAATTCAAAACAGGAAACAAATTCCTTGCAGCATCCTGTCCTTTTCTGCATATGGTAGGCAAGAATGAAATCCCAAACCACAGAATCAGACATATAATTATCAAAGTCTGGGGGGAATTTTGTAATTTAACTTTCTAATAACTACATAGCAGAAATGTCTTCTACTTTGTGATAGAGTTCTTCTGTTTTGGGAAAATAAAAATGAAATATTGGACATCAAAAATGTTTTGAGAATATGCTTTTCAACTGAAAAAAAACATTCTTCCTTCACCCCTCTTGTGTTTCTTTTCAATCTGTGTGAGCTCTGATGAACTTTCAAGATTATCAGTTTAAATTAGGCAATGCAATATAGAGCTATGCTATGTAAACACACGGTTCACTTTTGTGAATTGTTCATAGAAGCATCTATTAAGGGAGCTCTTCTATTTTTCCATTATGCCAAAAATTGTATTATCTGGGCAATCAAGTTATTTGTCATCATCCTGACAAAACAATGTTTTTGAATATTTCTTAACATTTTGCTGGTTATTTAGGCATTATGTTGATGTGCTTTGCTATTTGTTTTTTAAATAAGTGCCATTTTTTACATCCCATTTTCTAATATTGTCCTGCAATTATTGAACCCTCCCTTGTAATAAAACATAGTTAAATAAAACTTAATTATATCATAGCTGATCACAATGGCTACCTCTACTGATAAGTGTTCAGTGTCCTATATTCAGAGGTGCCTCTAGCAAGAAGATCATAAGATCATATCTTTGGATCTAAGAGGAAAAAATTCCTTAGAGGATTTTTTAATTCAGCTGCCTCATTTTAATTCCTTAAATAAGTAGATAGGTTAAGTAAGTTACACAAATTCGTATAAATAATAAGTAACAAAGTTAGGATTTGAACCAAGGTTTTCTGATTCTAACTCTAGTCTCCTTTCTTCTGTATCACAATAGGGAAATATCTTTCATCATCTGTTCTCTGCAAGCCAGATTTTTCAATACAGTGGATTGGTTTAAGTTGCATTTTAGGATCACTTTCATTTATATAACTATAGTTATTGTGTATATATAAACTAAATTACTTGGAGTTTTTTTTATTATGAGGCCAAATAATACCTGAACAAATTCCCCCCACAATATACATGATAAGTGGTCTTTCAGTCTTTTTAGAAGACCTCTTTTGAGAAGGAAGCAACTGTTTCCCAAGGTTCACCATTCCACATCTGGAGAGATATAATTGTTAAGAAATATTGCATCAAGCCTAATGATTTTTTGTACTAGTAACTTGTAGCATGTTACCTCTTTTTTTTCCTCTTTTAAACATCTATCCATTTCTCCTAATTTTGCCCTCTCAGGCTGAGAAAAACAATCCTAATCTAATCTAAAAACTAATCCTTCTTCAATGTGCTAGTCTTCCAATTACTTGAAAGTACTGCCAACTATGAATTTTCACTGGCTGTCCCCCAGAATTAGAATGTTCCCCTTCTTGTCTCTGCCTCCTGGCTTTCTTGGCTTCCTTCAAAACTCAACTAAAATCCACTTTCTGTAAGAAACCTTCCCCAGTATTACTTTGTGCTAGTTCTTTCCTTCTGAAATTATCTTCAATCTATCATGTGTTTATTTTATTTTATTCTTAGCTGTCTGCATGTTATCTCATCCATTAGATTGGGAGCTACTTGACAAAATGGGTTGTTTTTGCCTTTCTTCCAATTCCCGGCACTTAGCAAACTGACTGACACCCAATAAGTGCCTAGTAAATGTTTGTTGACTCTAGATATGGGTCAGCCATAACTCTTATATAAAATCTGGTGGATTAAGAATTATAATAAAAAATTTAATCCTACTTTTGCTATTAATTATCTATGTGACTTCAGGGAAGTTATTTAACCTCTTGGGACTTTGGTTGCCATTATGTGTAAAATGATAAGTTGTGCTGAATGACTACCTTGGTCTATTCCCATCTTTATGATTCCATGTTATTCTTCAGAAAAAGTCTTGTGAGGGTAGTTTGGGGTCCAGTTAGCTTTGTTAGAGTAGCCAAGATCTCGGGATCTATCTCAGTATAATTTTTTGTTCTAAGGATAAAAACTTTTCTCCTATTCTCCTTATACATCGCTTGATAAGGATGATTGAGATAGAAAAGAATCAGCACAAAATTAGCATCAATACTGGGAAAGATGGGAAAAAAAGTTTGAAGAACATGTCCCATTGAACAAGGTGTCAATTATATAAAAAGGATAGTACACTGTTTTCTTGACGTATGTTTGATACTTTCAATGACATATTAAAAAGTTTTAAAATGCTTTCATTGTTGTCATTTGTTTTCCTTTAGATATCCCTTATTCTCTACAATGTTTTGCTCTTTTTATAATTTTTTCAGAGAGACACAAAATACTTCTTAGTTACTCTTGTTCCTTAATAAAGAAGAGCCAATTTGGATCACATGAGCCACCCCTTTACTTTTTCTCTATTAATATACCCCAATTTTAGCAGTGAATCTTGTGAGGAGCCTCACTTTATCAGATTTATTAAAGAAGATAAAGGGAAATTTTTTAAAGAAAGCTTATCTTAAAGAAAGTTATGTACTCTTTGAAATGTCATTCTTTTGGCTGGATAATCCTTCGATGGAAGATGAACTATAATAAAATATCAAACCTTCCTAAGTTATAGATTGCAGTGTTATTCCATGATCATTACATAGGGTACATTAAGTTTCCACCAAATAAAAATAAATAAATAATATATACATCAAAGTGCCAAACAATTTCTTTTGAAAATTTTATCACTGAGAAGACTGATTTGCCAAGAAGAATAAATATGGGGCTTATGTGGATGAGTGCGCTTCTAGAAATGAATTTCTGCTTCACTACATCTAGAATTTTGAATGTGTGCACAGAATGGGAAAAAAACCAACAACCAAATATTTTATTGTTTTGAAACAATAAATCTGTTTGATAAACAATCTTATTCTATTAAATACAAATTTTCACACAGAACTGTGCTAAGAACTTTGGAAAATAATTTAGTGGGATATATCTTTACATACAGAACTTTAGTAAAAGAAAAAAAATGAATTTGAACCAAATAAAATTAATTAATTAATGCATTCTTGTTAAGGGAAAGTGCTTGTAGAGGGGATTGATAAGTAGGTCATATGAAATTCATACCTAGATACACTAAGATAAGCATAAATTGTTAACTTGTTTTCCAATAAAACACCCAAAGTTGTTTATTTGTTTATTTAAGGGTGAGTTTGTATGCATTATTTTATTGATGAAAAAATCCCCATAGAATAGGGATATGTTTCAAGAAAATGACAAAGGGAGAATCCAGCTCAATCCAATCCAAAAGACATTTAGGAACTATGAGTGAGATACTAGGCATTAAGTACAGAAAGACATATTTTAAAATGGTACCTGCTTTCAAAGAGCTTATATTTTATTTCGGCCATATAACATGTAGACAAAGAAGTCAAAACAGGAAAATTTGAGGAGGAAGAATCAATAAGTAGGTAAATAAGCAATTTTTAAGCCATGGTTAAGTGCCAACTACTGTGCTGGGCTTCTTGCAAATTACTTTTTTAAAAAAAGTGAGTAAATTACTTTTTAAAAATTTTAATTGGAAGGGTTTGGGGGTTGACAATTATGAATTATTCAGATAAGCTATGCCCACTGATCATGATCACTGACAAAATATTTGTTCATTGATGTACTTTGCCTGCACAGATATAACTGTAGACAGCACTGACTAAAATTTGCTCTATTTGATCTCATAGGAGTATGTTGCAGTATTTTTATTTTTTTAACATCACCAAATTTAATATTGTTTTATGTACAACCAAGCAGTCTTAACTCAGACTTTTTAAGTAAAACTTACTTCCCTTCTTAATGTTCAGAGTAGATAACTGTCTCCAATACCACTGTCATTCTATATGGTTGGAAGATTTTATTCAAAATGCTTCACATGCTACCATTGTAAAGAAACACTTTAAGGAATGTGCGGAATGTCAGTCATTACATTCTATCTTACTCTTTATTTTTTTTTAAATGTATTGTTTTCTCCATTAAGTCCTTTAAAAATTTGTCATGCAAGGGGGGGCCAGGTGGCCCAGCGAGTAAGAGCACCAGCTCCAGTGTCGGGATGACCTGGGGATCAAATCTGGGCTCAGATACTTAGCACCACACCCAGAAATAACTGGCCATGTAACCTTGAGCAAGTTACTTAACCCCAATTGCTTTAAAAAAATAATTGTCATGCTATTATCTGTGTGAACAAAAAAGTCTGATTCTATTGAGTCAAATAGAATCAAGTAATATATAAGACCCTAAACAAATGGGATATTTCCCACAAATTTATGATTTTTCAAATCTTGAAATTAATCTTTCTGTTTGGATAGGACACAAATAAAAGCATTTTAAATATACATCAGTTCTAGAGATGATATATCAAAAGCACTTAGACTGCTATAGGAAAAATGAATATAAAATGAAGTGATTTTACTACAAGATGATTCTGGACATTCATTCAGTCTCAGATATTTACTTATTTATTATCCTGGGCAAGTCACTTAACTCTGCTTGCCTCAGTTTCTCATCTGCAAAATGAACCAGAGAAGGAAATGACAAAGCATTCTAGTCACAGGGTCATGAAGACTCAGATACAACTTAAATGACTCAACAACAACAAATTCTGGACAAAATAGAAAAAAAAAACTGCTACCAAGAAATGTTTCAAAACCTACATTGTTGAATGAAATTAATGAAGCAAATCATTAATTCATCATTTCATTTTTCATATGTATGTGTATATATGTATAGATACATATATGTGTATCTATCTATCCATCTATGTATTTATCTCTCTATCTAGATTCCAAATTTTTTGTGACTTTTGCAAGAGGCACTTTTGAGAGAAGAGCTAAGGGCTCAGATGATGTGACACTTTGACAATGTGACACTTTTTTTTCTTTATTAATTTTTTTGTTTCCTTTTAGTTTACAGTATTCAATTCCACAGTTCCTTGAATTTCACATTTTGTCCCCCTCCCTCCCCTCCCCCCTCCCTCATGGCAGCTTATAGTCAAGTATAGGATCTGTAAATACTTTCACATTATACATTGGTCAGGTTATAAGGATGGATTGTACCAGCTGGAATGAAAAATGATAAAGAGGACATAAAACCAAATAAGAGAACAAAAAAGATCAGGTACTTTGCTTCCACCTGGATATAAACTTAGTTCTTTCTAGTTCTTTCTCTGGATGCACATTTTTCTCTCCATCATGCATCTTTTGGGATTGACTTATATCACTGCATTGCTGAGAAGAGTCCAGTCTATCAAAGTTGGTCATCACACATATGTTGTGTCTGTAATTGTGTACAAATTTCTCCTGGTTCTACTCTTCTCACTCAGAATCAGTTCTTTTAAGCCTCTCCAGGTAAATATGAAGACTGCCTGCTCCTCGTTTCTTATAGCACAATAGTATTCCATAACATACATATACCACAACTTGTTCAGCCATTCCCCAATAATGGGCACCCCCTTAATTTCCAATTCTTTGCCACCACAAAAAGCTGCTATAAACATTTTTGTACATATGGGTCTTTCTCCCATTTCTATGATCTCTTTGGGATATAACCCTAGGAGTGGTATTGCTGGATCAAAGGGTAAGAAAGTATTTATAGCCCTTTGGGCATAATTCCAGATTGCTCGCCAGAAAGGCTGGATCAGTTCACAACTCCACCAACAACGCATTAGTGTTCCAGTTTGCCCACATCCTCTCCAGCATTTGTCATTTTCCTGTTTTGTCATCTTAGCCAATCTGACTGGTGAGATGTGGTACTTCAGAGTTGTTTTGATTTGCATTTCTCTAATCAATAGTGAATTAGAGCATTTCTTCATGTGCTTATAGATAGCTTTAATTTCTTTCTCTGAAAACTGCCTGTTCATATCCTTTGACCATTTATCAATTGGGGAATGACTTGTATTCTTATAAATTTGACTCAATTCTCTGTATATTTTAGAAATGAGTCTTTTGTCAGAGACATAGGTTGTAAAGATTCTTTCCCAATTTCCCACCTCCCTCTTAATCTTGGTTACATTGGCTTTGTTTGTACATAAACTTTTCAATTTCATGTAGTAAAAATTATCCATTTTACATTTCATAATGTTCTCTAATTCCTGTTTAGTCATAAAGTCATTCCCTCTCCACAAGTCTGATAGGTAAACTATTCCTTGTTTTAGCAGACTGCTTACAGTATCAACCTTTATACTTAGATCATGGACCCATTTAGACTTGATTTTGGTATATGGTGTTAGATAATGGTCTATGCCCAGTTTCTGCCATACTATATTCCAGTTTTCCCAGCAGTTTTTGTCAAATAGTGAGTTCTCATACCAAAAACCAGGGTCTGGAGGTTTATCAAACAATACATTACTATAGTTATTGACTTCTGAATCTCGTGTGCCTAATCTATTCCATCGATCCACTCCTCGATCCAAGTAGTTTTGATGACTGCTGCTTTATAGTACAGATTGAAATCTGGTAAAGCTAGTCCACCTTCCCTAGCATTTCTTTTCATTAATTCCCTTGATATTCTGAACCGTTTATTCTTCCAAATGAATTTTGTTACTATTTTTTCCAGCTCTATAAAGTAGTATTTTAGTAAATTAATTGGTATGGCACTAAATATATAATTTAATTTAGGTAAAATTGTCATTTTTATTATATTAGCAATGTGATACACTTTTAATTGTCAAATGCTTTGGTGTTTTTTGTAACTGATGTTTGTCTAGGCTCTCAGACACATCTTAGGGAGGTAGGGTATAGCTTCATAATGAAGTATAGAGACACATGAACTCTCCTTGGCTTTTGCACAGCAGGTTGACCAGGGAAGAGACTCACTCAGACACTCCTACAGATAGGAATTGCAGTGAATAGAGCACTGGCCTGTAAAGCCAAGTACAAGCAGCTTTCCAGAGGAATGCTGCTGTGAATAGATTTTAAGATTATGATTACACAGTATAATGAACTCTCTATTTATTCAATAACAAATCAGAGCAAAACATTTCACAGAAAATCGAGGTACAGCATTCACAATATTACAACATATCACAGAAAATCAAAATACAGCATTCATAACAGCTCATCACTAAAATGGCCACATAGTTTTCACCACAGTGGCCACAAAGTTTTTAATAAGGTACATTCATTTAGTCAATCAATCATTCAATCAACTTAATCATTCAGTCATCCTTAAGGAAGTTTGCCTCCTTAAGGGACACAAAGTACAATAGTCAAAGTTCTCCACTCATGGGGCACACCAAGTTACAAATCAATTGCTTATTCAATCATCATTCTCTATTCAATCATCAAAAATACAGAAACCCTCCATCCCTAGATCACTAATAACTTACAATGTCTCAGTCAGTACACAGTATCCAAGTAAAGTCTTCTTTCAGCTTGAGTCAGGGTGGTCTCTCAGCTTCCCTGGATCCCCTTCCATGGTTTCAGATCCTGCCTGGGTTCACCAAACTGTCAACTGTTCAAAGGCAGACAGCTCCCAGGTCCTTGTCCTTCCTGTTTCATGGTGAAGCTCACGGCATCCAGTCCACCTTAAATCCTTTACAATCTCTGTTTCTGGGAAGTCAAGGCTTAACAAAGCCACAAACAGGTTCATCCAAAATACCAGCTTCACAGTTATGCTTCCTCAGTCTGTGACAGCTCCAGCTGGCCCTTGGACTTCTTCGGTAGCTCTCAGAAGCTCAGGCTGGTCCTCAGACTCAGCAGCTCCTCAGCAGAAGCTCCAGCTGGTTCCCAGAATCAAAATCACTTTACCCAGGTTTCCAAAATAAAAATCATTCTCTCCAGCCTGGAGGGCCTTTCCTCTTCACCTCCCCAGTGGCAGCAGCTTCTACCTCCAAGAAACTTGCTCCAAGAAGATCTCTCTCTCCCTTTCTGGGGCTTTTCCTTATATACAGTATTGCTCCTCCCTTTACAGCCACTTCCTGTTATGTCAGCAACAGGAGTTCATACCTTCTGTTTCTTTAACAGAGGCTTAATTTGAACTAGGTGCTAAGTACCTGTCAGTTTAGCAATACAAAAGGAACTTGAAATTACATTACTATTACATGGCCCTGGAGTCAGAAGGACCTGAGTTCAAATTTGGCCTCAGACACTTAACACTAGCGGTGTCTTGGGCAAGTCACTTAACCCAAATTGCCCTGCCTTCCCCACTCCAAAAAGCAAAAAAAAAAAAAGCAAGAAAAGAGGAAAGGAAGGAAGGAAGGAAGGAAGAAAGAAAGAAAGAAAGAAAGAA
>NW_027187309.1:11906680-11922266 GCF_028583685.1 Petaurus breviceps papuanus | reverse complement strand
AAGAAAGAAAGAAAGAAAGAAAGAAAGAAAGAAAGAAAGAAAGAAAGAAAGAAAGAAGAAAACATATGTCTTTCCATTATAGATATGTCTTTGCAAGCCCAGGAATCTTACCTTATGGACTGGATTTAATATCTTCAAAGGGTTGGGGCAGCTAGGTGGCACAGTGAATAGAGCACTGGCCCTGGAGTCAGGAGAACCTGAGTTCAAATCCGGCCTTAGATACTTAACACAGAAAAAAAAAATAGCTGTGTGACCTTGGGCAAGTCACTTAACCCCAATTGCCCTCCAAAAAAAAAAAGAAAATATATTCAAAAGGCTTAAATATCTACTGGCAACTAGTTATGACCTATTCTCTTAAAATATTTTACTTACTACAACCCCACATATATGGGCACCGTGGTGAAATGGGGTCTAGCTGCAGTTTTTCCTAGTCAGTGCTTGAACTAGCAACTGTGGGTTCTCCTGCTTTTCCAGTGACTTTTGATGATGAGTGCTACCATACAAGCATTAACATTAAGAGCTTGACAAGCCTTCTACATTGCTCAGTCACCAGACACAGGGCACAGATTTCTGCTGCCCAGAAGCAAAAGATTCCCAATATATCCTTCTCCATTAGGAAGTCTCGATAAAAAAGCCAGTCTAATGAGCACCCATGGAACTGTTCAGCTTTTCCTTGCTTTTATTTGCTTTCTGAGGCACCCTCCAAGTGAGTTAGTAACTGGAACAAACCCCAGGGTTATTGCCTGAAGATATCACTAATAGTCCCTTCCCTTACTTGCTCTGGCTTCTATGCTATAGCATAGAGCAGAAACAGTAAAGAACAGTAAAGAAAAGCAGTAAAGAAAATCTCAAAGTTTGGGGTTGGGGTAGGAATTGGGGTAATGAACTTAAGCAGACTGGACATGGCAAGAGGACTAATCCATGTAATGATGGTTTCTTTTTCTCTATTAATTTATAATGGACTCTGTAATTGTTTGTTTGTTTGTTTTTTCCCTCCCATTGGCATCAAAACCAAGAGGAGATGTTTTTAACAGTATCCACTAGAGATAGCTATTATGCAACAATTCTATTTTATAAGGAGTAAAAGGAGACATACTATACCTTGGCCAAATTTCTCACACATTACTCAGACCTTTCTTAGATTCTTTTGGTCAGTCAGGTAATTAATTTATTCTCTCTTTGATCATAATAGTAAACTCTGGTTTAGAAACCCTTTTATTTTGTACCAGAATTCTTTTTAAATTGAAATTCTCTTTCAAAGTTCTCTTTTCATCAGTCTTTTTCCCTTGCCTTTATGGAGTTACTACAAGCTCCACATCTTACTTGATTTTAACTAATGTGGATGTTTTCTATGGTGCTAATGAATATATCTTTTAAGATAAATATATAGATTATTGTGGAGACTATAATCATGAAACATATCCTAGTTTCAAGAAATTAGAACTGAAGGACCACTAATATTTCAGGACAGCATAATGTCATCTTTTGATAATTCCTTTCCTCAGAGAGTATGTATTCCCCTGGCCAAACAACAGGTCCATGAAAAAACTGAAATGGAATGATTCGTGATAGTTATGTTTTGACAGAAACCTTGGTAACTTGAAAGCCATAGAAATGCTACATAACTGGTGATTGACTTGTAATTACAAGCTGAAAAGCTGTGTCTAAGAATGGAGAATAATTTTAATGTTAGCAAATACCTAGATGTCAGAAAGGTTTTTGAACCTTTGCTTAATCCTTTATGTAATAATTGGAGGGTGATGGCGATGGATAGGGAGTAACAATTTTTTTAAGAACAAAGTGTTCTTTTAAGCAAAAGCTATATGTACAATAGAACCAATGAAAGAGTATTTGCAGGTGGGAAATTAAAGGGAAAATGAATTTGGATTCAAATAGTCTTCTCTGTGTGAGTCATGCTGGTTCTTTCTATGGCTTGTCTTAATTCTTTGGCTTTTCTTATGAAACCTACTAAACAGAGAAAGTATTTGGTTTACATGCATACCAGATTGTTATTCTCTCTACTAACAGGTGAATTATTGTTGATTGTAAGAAAGGACATTATACACGGCTAGATACCTGTGTCTTAACATCTTAATTAAATGTATATATGTATTTATATTCAGTGAGTTTATCTGACCTAAGCATTACCTTTTAGCTCTAAAGTAGAATCTTCTTTGCTCATAAACTTCTAGTAATCTTTGTAAATCTAGTAGATCTTAGTAGATCTAGTAATCAAATAGATCTTTGCATCATCTACTAAGCTGTCTGTAATAGTTAAGAATTATAGATTAAAGTTAAGTTAAAATTGGCTTGGTAACCCACCATAGCAGGATCCATTATTAAGACAGGTAAAACTTTGCTATACATATAACAAAAAGGCTGGCATAACCATCATCAGAAAATTAATGTTATCAAAGTTAATTTGTTTGACCTCTTTCCCTTCTACCCCCCAGGACTTACAATTTATGCAATGTGTCCTAAAACTCTTAGAGAAGTTTTAAGCTATTAGATCTTAAAAGTCAACATTCTTGCCTCGAAATATTAATTTTTTTCTCTTGTTCTTTGGTTTTCATCTCTTTGCTTTAGATATGCTACACATGCTTTAGATATAACAAACACAGTTCCTGCTGCCCTCATGGGGCCTACACTAACAAATAAGTCACAGGCGATATTTATAGCCTACAGGGATCCTTACATACAGCTTAGTGGCCAAGCTTCTATTTGAATTTGATACCAGTACACTAGATAAATTTTTTTTTCTCTCTATTCATGACTTTACTTTTTTTCTACCTATCAAGACACTTTCCTTGCTTCTCACTTTCAGATGTTGTAAAATTAGTCCCAGTTACTTTGATAACATAAGATGTTGGGAAAGAAAGACATTAAAACCTTTAGTTTAGGAGATAAAAAGCTTTTTTTTAAGCCTGAATTTTAAAAATGAAAGATATAATTTAATATATTAAATTTTTATTAATGTATTTTATATCACCATAATTTCTCCCAGGCTCTCACCTCCCGCTTCCAGATAGCCATCCAATATAATAAATAAAATGTAAAACCATAGACTTAAAAAAAAAAAAAAAAGAAAAAGGTGAATATCTTTGAATCCCGTATTGTAGATTTGAAGCTCAAAAGGAACTTGGTGATGATCTAGACAACTCCTCTCATTTTACAGATGAGGAGGTGAAGCACAAAGCGGTTATAAATTACACATTCAAGGTCATACGGGTAACAATTGACATGTTAAATTTCCAACACCAGAATGCTAAAGGAATTCATGCCAAAGGACTATGCTGGAGAGGCAGTATAGGAAGGTATGTAGAGTGCTTGAGTCAGGAAGATGCATATTTGATTATAACCTCTTATACTAGTATTTAAACCTAGGAAAGTCGGAGCCTCTTTTACCTCATATAAAATGGTCATGATAATAATACCTGTTGTATTCCTCTTAAGTTTGCTATGAGGTAGGTAGGGGGCACAGCAGATAGGGCACTTAGCTCCCAGGTATAATGTAAAGATCTAATGAGATGATATCTATAAAGTACTTTGCAAACCTTAAAGCACTACATTAGTGCTTAATTATTATTGTTGTTTTCATGATACTCAAATGAGATAATGTATGTAAAATGCTTAACAAACTTTAAAGCAATAATTGTAGCAATGATTATATTCTGAACAATAGAATAATTTGTTTTCAGTATTTTAATCAACCAAAGTTTGTTGTATATAAGGGGGAAATCACTAAACTAATATTTATTCAATAAACATTTATTAATTGCCTACAACGTGCAAATCACTGTAGTTTGGAGGCTCAGGTTCTTATCCTGACTGTTATTAACTCTCAGTGTAGTAACCATAGAGAAATCCTCCAACCTGTTTGGGCCTCATTTTATTCAGTGTCTTGATAAGCAGGATGTATCAAGATGCCCCTTAAGGTTTCTTCTGGTAATACCATGTTTCCCCGATAATAAGACCTATCCCGAAAATAAGCCCTCCCCTTACTGTGTAAGATTCCTCTAAAATAAGCCCTCCCCCGAAAGTAAGCCCTATTGAGATTGGTACTGTAGTGAAGATGATCCCCTGTGCTACACGCTACATTACGGTACCCTCTGTATGCACCGTTCCCCCACCCGTGAAACGCACGCCGTGCTCCGAGTTGCATCCAATCAGAGCTGCAGCAGTGAGCGCATCATCCTGTTCTTTATTGAATTCATTATTGAATAAAGGTACTTTTTTTGTTCACATTTACCTGTTTATTAAAATTGCTGTCAATGTTCATTAAAATAAGCCCTCCCCTGAAAATAAGCCCTCTGGTGTTTTTCTGTCCAAAAAAAAAAAATAAGACAGTGTCTTATTATCAGGGAAACACGGTAGCAGCAGAAAAAGTACTAGATTAAGTCAGAAATCTAGAGTTTGTGTCTCAGCTCTTCTGCTTGCAAGATAGGCAATCTTAGTGAAATCAGTTCATTTCTTTTTGCTTCCATTTTCCATGGATTAAAAATGAAGACAAGAATATATTTGATGGGCTTGTTTTAATAAATTGTGGTTGGGATTACATGGAGGAATGTATGCAAAGTACTTTGTAGCTGTAATGTATGCTGTCGATGCAAACTGCTCTTAAGATTAATAAGGTTCTGTGTATGTATTGGATTGGATATGAAGGAAACTGTTGCTACCTTTATTTGTACTTCTGTTGCCCTCCGCAAATCAACACGTTGGCCATGGTTCTGAGACTTGTTGCCCCAACTTCTCATTGTCAACACTGGGAAGGCAAAAGAGCCAATCTTTTCCTTGCTCACATAGGCTTGACCGCCGATGAAACATTGAGTGACACACAATGGATCACTGTGCTGCAAGGGTCACATGGTTCCCCAGTAAACTGGTTTTTGGGTTCAACCTTGCAAACCAGAACAAATTACTTTTGTAAAGCACAGTCTTTTTTCCATGACCAGAATGAGAAATTCTTTGCACAGAAAGGAAACTTCATGGTAGATGTGTTTTTCTTTTGGTTCCTGCCAGATATTTTTACCCTGAGTGAACGGGTTCTGGAAACCCTAAATGAACATCATTTGCAAATTTTTTTTTATTTACTTATTTATTTATTTTTGGTAATACTAATGGCTACTAATTATGCCTTTTCAGATACTTAGAAAAAGTGACTTTTTCTGTGGGAAAAGTGTCTTTTGTGTAGATAAGTGGCTGATGTGCTATCTAATGCATTGTGTTTAGAAAGTAGTGGAAGAAGTTACAACTGGCAGCCTAATTACTGAGTTAGGGTGCTATTAAAGAGAAATAGACTCTGCAGAGATGTAAAAACTCTCTTACACAGCTATGTTGATTCAGCAACAGTTAACTCCTGTAGCATAAATAGGAGTACCTATTTTTTTAAAGGAAACTCTGAGGAAACATCAATATTATAGTTCACGGGTAATTATTATTTTTTATTGGTTTACATTGGAAATCTTTCTACTAAATGTTACCATTTTCTTTTTCTTAAGGAAAGTTTGAGAGTTTCAAACCACACTTTCAACTTTCACATATTGTATAAGGTGTGTCTGTGATGTAATGAGACCCACCCCCCAAAATCAGACTAGTTACATTATAATCACACCTCATGTTTCTTCTTGGTGGGAAACCACAGATATTGCCCATCAATGTGACCGTTTTTGTTATTTTTTTAAAGCAAAACATAGTTCTGTTAGTCAGTTCAACTCATTTCAATAAACATTATCCATTGGGCATTTCCAATAAAAGTTAACCAGAGGAGATATTGAGCAAGAAGCAGCCAGGGGGTATAGTAGTCAGGTAGAATCATCTTCCTGAGCTCAAATTTGGTCTTGGATACTTACTAGCTACATGACTCTGAGCAAGTGACTTGACTCTGCTTGCCTCAGTTTCCTCATCTATAAAATGTATCTTTGTTAAGAAAACCCCCAAACTGGGTCACAAAGAGTCAGATGTGACTCTTGAGTGAACAACAACAATATTGAACAAAGGGGAGTTTGTGCACACACAAATGTGTGTATGTCTGTATGTATATGTGTGTGTGTATAGAATGTTTTCCTATTAATCTTAGATATTAAATATTAGGGATTGGGATGTTACAGACCTCTAATACATCTAGCTTTCTTCTACCCCCAAAGCCTCAAGGCCTAGATGTTCAGCTCTAGACCAATAGATATTTCCAAAGATGGCAACCAAATATTACTTCCCTAGCCTACAATAAATCCTGCCCTGACTTTGAGGTTGCCTTTTTCACCCAGGTCTCTATGGTTCTAGCCTTTGTAAGTTCTAATGTACTTGACATTTTCCTCTGTCGTGGTTGATTTTGCAGAGGGAGATTCACCAGCCAGTTACCATGAATAGTTCTGTCTTTCATGTTAAGCTTGTCTTCTACCCCTTTTACCCAAGGCACATTCTTCCTAAAGGCCTTGTGGCCTGTCATGTATCTAAGTGACATCTTCCATTGCAAATCTGAGCCTACTTTCCCCAAAGTCTCTGGGTAGACTGACTCTTATTCAAAACCTATTCTTATTCAAAACATTTTAGACTTTCCTCAAGTTCCTATTTCTAAGAAGCCTTTGGCTCACAGTTAACTTAGAAAAATTGAGATAAATGTAAGTCTCTCTAATTCTACTGACTTTTCTATCTTCTCTTGGATGAATAACCTTCATGTCTCCTCTGTAAACAACAATCCCTTCTAAGTTCACAGTAGAAAAAAATGCACATATTAACAAATATTAACAAAACAGTAATTCCTATGCTCCCATCCTTTCCCACCTTATTATCATTAAGGAAGCATGATGGGAAAGAATTGTCATGAAGGGAAAAGAATACTGGACTTGGCATTAGAAGAACTGGGGGGAAACTGGAGCGTACCACTGCCAGAACTTTGTTAAATTATATCATTTTTAGCTTTAATTTTAGTATCTAAGAAATTACACTTGGGTTAGATTACCTCCAAGGTCCCCTTTCAAAACTCTCAATCCTGCAACTCTACATGTTGCTTTAACTCTCTGGGGTTCAGTCCCAATGAACTCTAAAGGTCCCAATTCTGACATTTAGTGATTATCGGGTATCTAGTGTATATTTATATACAGTTTCCAACATTGGATAAACATCCTTTTTCATTTTTTGGTCATATGTAACTAACTTTTGGTAGACTAGAATGGTTCTGGGGTCACTTCTGGGAGTGTGGGAGACAATAAACATGGATTTAATGTAGCTCAAGTTAGCCCCAAACATCCATATTACTTTGGGATCATACTAAATTTCTAGGGATAATTCTTACCTAGGGATGACTCCATCAGGTTTGACCTTCCTAAAGGTCACTACAATTATGAACTGACATCCCATGTACAATCTGTCTGAGTTCTTTTTTTTTAACTTTTAATTGGTTAGCAAATATTTATTTTAGTGTTTTATTTTTTTTAATTTTTCAAATGCTTTATTAACTTTTGATTTACATCATTCATTTCCACCAGATTTTGTGTTACAAATTTTCTCCTCGTTTTTCCCTTACCCACCACCCCAAAACAGCAGTCCCACAGGATATCCTCTCCTCCACTCTGCTGTCTCCCATATTTTCTCCCATACCCCTTTTGACTTTTCCAGTGGATCTCTATGCCCCAGTGCCTGTATATTTTATTTCCCAATTACATGTAAAATGGAATTAATAATAGTATATATATATATATATATTTGAATATTTGATTTTAAAACTTTGAATTCCAGATTCATTCCCTTCCTCCCTTGTCACCCACCCTTACTGTGAAGATAAGCAGTTCAGTATAGGTTGTACATGGATGGCTAATGCAAAACAATAACATAGTAGATATATTGTAAAAGACTGACTATACTTCCCTTCCTCCTTTCCCACCTCCCACTTGTTCTATTCTCTACTTTGATCCCGTCCCTTTTCAAAAGGGGGTTCTTCCAACTTCCCTCCCCCCCACAGCCTACCCTCCCTTCCACCACCCCCCCTCTCATGCCCTTCCCCCCCTACTCTCCTGTAGGGTGAGATACCCTATTTAGTGTGTATTTCATTCCGTCCTCAAGCCAAATTCAATGGGAATAAGGTCGACCTATTCCCTTTTGCCTTCCTATTCTTCCCCTCCATTGTAACCATTTTCCCTTGCCTCTTCTATATGAGATAGTTTACCCCATTCTGTCTCTCCCCTTCTCCTCTCATTATATTCCTCTCTCACCTCTTAATTTCACTTTTTAACTATCATCCCTTCCTGTTAAATTGGTCCTGTGCCCTCTATCTATGTATACCTGTAAACATTTGTACACACATTCACATATTTATTCATATGCCCATATACCCTCATATATAGACATATATATATAATGTTTCTATTCCCTTCAACTACTGAGAAAAGTTTCATAAGTTAGAATTATTGTTTTTCCATGTAGGATTGTTAATAGTTCAACTTTGATAAGTTCCTTATATATTTTTTTTCCCTGTTGACCTTCTCATGCTTCTCTTGCTTCTTGTATCTGAATGTCAAATTTTCTATTCAACTCTGGTTTTTTTTAGCGAGAATGCTTGAAAGTCCGCTATTCCATTGAATGACCATATTTCCCCCTGAAACATGATACTCAGTTTTGCTGGGTAGGTGTTTCTTGGTTTTAATCCCAGCTCCTTTGAACTCCGATATATCATATTCCAAGCCCTTCGATCCCTCATTGTAGAAGCTGCCAGATCCTGGGTTACCCTAATTATGTTTCGACAATATTCAAATTGTTTCTTCCTGGCTGCTTGTAATATTCTCTCCTTAATCTGGAAATTCCAGAACCTGGCTATAATATTCCTAGGAGTTTTCTTTTTGGGATCTTTTTCAGGAGGTGATCAATGGATTCTTTCAAGCTCTATTTTGCCCTCTGGTTCTAAAACATCAGGGCACTTTTCTTTGAGAACTTCCCAGAGGATGATTTCTATGTTCTTACTTTGATCATGGCTTTCAGGTAGTCCAATTATATCTCCTGGATCTATTTTCCACATTAGTGTTTTTTCCCATGAGATATTTCAGATTGCCTTCTATTCTTTCATTTGTTTGGATCTGTTTAACAGCATCTTGATTTCTCATAAAGTCACTAGTTTCCCTTTACTCCAATCTAATTCTGAAGCAATGATTCTCCTCATTGAGCTTTTGAGATTCTTTTTCCATCTGGCAAATTCAGCTTTTTAAGGCATTCTTCTCCTCATTGCCTTTTTGAGCCTCTTTGCCATTTGAGTTAGTCTGTTTTTTAAGGTGTTATTTTCCTCAGTCAGGCTGTTGACTCTCATTTCATAATTTTCTTGCATTGTTCTCATTTCTCTTCCCAATTTTTCCTCCACTTCTCTTATCTGCTTCTTAAGGTCCTCTATGGCCTGTAACCAGCTCGTATTTTCCTTTGAAGCTTTTGGTGCAGGAGTTCTGACTTCACTGTCTTCCTCCTGTTCCATGCTTTGTTCCTTTTTGTCCTCAAAATAAGAGTGTAATGTTGGAATCTTCTGTCTGCTTTGTTTCCTTTGCCTGGTCATGTCACCCCTCAGTCACTTGACCCCTGAGCTTTTTGCCACAGTAGGACTCTGCTGTCAGACAGGGGAGCTTTTGTCCCAAACGCTGGGGTTTTCTCAGCTTCCGGAGGTATTAGATGGGTGCCCTCTCTGAGGTCTCCACACACTCTGGCAAGCTGGACACACACCCCAGGACCTCCACCCTAGACTGCAATTCAGATCCAAGCAGGTTAAAGCAAGAGCGATTACCCCTCAGACTGGTGCTTGGTACCCCTACACTCTGCAGGCCAGAAGCTGAAGCTGCCACGTGGCACTGGCTGGCTGTGCCAGCATCTCAGTGGCTTCTTGCCTGGGGGCAAAAGCCATGCACTCCCACTTGCTGGGTCCCAAAGTCCAAACTGCACTGACCTCTCACTTTGTCCTTTGCATCTATGTGTTGATACATCTGGAAACAACTACATGCTGATGATCTGGAGTCCCTCTGTCCAGTGGCTGGTCAGGCCCACCCTGTGGCTAAAGCCTTAGTGTGGGGCTGGGCTGGGCTCCCAGAGTGCTACGCTGGCCGATTCCTGCAGGAGGTTAGCTCCTCTGTGTAATTTTGTGGGTTCTGCAGCTCCAAAGTTTGTTCAGAGTCCCCTTTTTAAATGGATTGGGGAAGGTGGAAGCCAGAGAAGCTGGGAGGTCCTGCTTCTAATCTGCCATCTTGACTCTGCCCCCAAATGTACCTGTCTGAGTTCTTAAACCTATTATTGGTGTTTGGAGAGTTTGATAGTGTTTCTGTCTCCTTCTATTTCACTCAGAATTTGAGTTTTCATTCCATAGCCACTGCAGAATTTGGAACGAGTGTGTGTTTGTGTGTGTGTGTGTGCATGTGTACATGTGTGCGTGTGTGTGTGTATTTAGCTCTCCATTGGTAGGTTTCTAGAAAGCAAATTAAAATTATTTATGGTCAATGCATTAACTTTGATAAAGGTTTTTTTTTTTGCTTGTGTGTTTATGTATGTGTGTGTGTAGGGAGAAAGAGGAGAGAGACAGAGAGAGACAGAGACAGAGAGAGACAGAGGCAGAAAAACAAAGAGAGAGAGAATATAGGAACTTTATAACCTTAAAATATTTTGTATTTTATATAAGTACTTTTATATAACCTGTATAAATGTTTTAAACAGTTTATATTACAATGTCTATGTTATAGATAAACATTCATATCATCCTAAAAAATGTTTTATTCTACCTCTAAAGAGAGATCCTTAATATATTGACTATATATAATTTTGATTTTCTTTCTAGAAACTTGCAGACAAGAAGCAGAGTTTCCCAGGATAGGAAGCTAGATGATATTGATCTTTAGCCTAAAGGGAGTTTTGCTTTTGTTTTACTGTTGTAGTTTTGTCTATGATAGTTATCTGCTATGGCTCTGACTACAGAGCAACTTTCAGCAGAGCCCCAAGAGCTCAAATGACTTGTTCTGGGTCACATGGCCAGTATTCCTCAGAGGCAGAAACTGAGCCTGTCTTTCTCATTCTAAATCTCACTCCCTGTGCACGGGACATGCTACCTCCCTATGCAAATGTGCATTTAAGGGATTTTCAGATCCTGATATTAGAACAATGGTGCTAAATAGGAAAGCACTACAACCACTTATAGATATAACCCCTTGGCTTTCCACAATGTCTACTTTGCCTAACATATGCAGTATGTTCTTTACTAGAAGCTAGTTTGTTGGAGATATATGGGAACATGTCTTGTTTTATAATAAATATTAATATAAATGTTAACTAAGGGAACACAGTTGAAAGAAAATTGTTATATGGACAAGTGTTATTTTGTTAGAATTCACTTATGCAGTAAAATGAGAACCTGTGCACAGTGAAATGATTTCTCAAGTCTCTTAGATGTCAAAGGGTTTGTCATGATTATTTCAAGGTCATCATTTTTCTAATCTCTCTCCCTTTGGCCACAAAAAATATACTTTTAATTTTTCTTAATATCACAGATGAGACAGACTAAGTGAATGGATTGAATTTAAATATACTTTATTAGAAAAAAAACCAAACCTCTTACCAAACAGCTATCTTCATGCCAAAATTTTCATTATAGTCAAGCACATAGTTAATTGGACTTTTATTCCATCCTTCTGAGTTAGAAGATTTATTTGATTTTTATCGTATGTTGAGTATAAACATGCAATTGCATAACAAATGCTGGAATTTAATTGAAGTAAATTGAATTAAATTTCTGCAGAGTCTTAAATTAAAGAGTATGCAAATGACCCTTAATATGAAAGCAGTCTTGATATCCATTTCATGGAGAGAGGGATATCAAGGATAGATATTTAATGTGACACTGATCCAATTTAGTTGTCATATAGTTACTCACAGTTATCATGTTGGGTTTTTGTCTCCTTTGAATTGTTTTCTCTTTGTCACTGTTTTCTTCGTGCCATATCCTTCAAAAGGTGAACAATACCATGCCATGACAGTATCCTCCCCACAGGATGATTTTGGGGATTCAAAAGCAATGCTTGTAAATCACTTTAAAATATTTTATTGATGGGTTTTGTTTCTAACATTACAAACACTTACAGATTACTCATGCTATGAGAGGTCTCTTATGATGAAGTAAAACAATTAAGCAAAATGGAAAATAGAATGACCTCATCTAAAAGTACATGCAATGTTCCACACCTGTAGCCTGCCTGAGCTATTTAAAAAAGTTTTTCTAATTAATAGAAATTTACTTTCATTCCCTCCTATCTCCATCCAATTAAAAAAGAGAGGAAAGAATGATTAATTTCTCATGACAAATATTCATACTCAAGAAAAATAAATTTCCTCATTAGCTATTTATAAAAATATAAATGTCTATTTCTGTACCCTAAATCTATCATGTCTTTATCTGGAAGTATAATGTGTGTTACAGCATAAAAAGCTTAAAGCACTATATAAATGTGAGCTGCTATTATCATTAATGCATATCTGTTCCAATGTGACATAGTAGATACTCTGCTGATCTAATAGTAAATAAAAGATGTGTTGGAATCTGGCCTTTGAACTGTTTGATTCTCATCACGTCATTTCAACTTTGTGAGCCTCTTATTTCCTCATCCATAAAAATGGGGATGATAACATTGACCTCACATAGTTGTTGTGAATATCAGTTAAGATCACATACATAAAGCTTTTTTTTATTTTGCTTATGGTTAAATTCACCTTTGGGAACTCTTTGATATAATGGGATGACCCATGGGAAACACAAAGCAGTTTACTCCACAAACCTGACTTTCAGAGATGTTTGGAGTTATTTTTACACCCTTGATTGATGAACTGTGATCCACTTAATGCTGTAGCAGAGAAGAGTGCTCCTGAAAATTAGCAGGCAGAATATTTGTAGAAGAATGGTGGGGTTTAGTAGGTAACTAAATAAACATATCTCACATTGTAATATTTAGTATTTGTTTTAAACAGTTATAAGAACTGAATTTTTCAATAGTATCATGCTAAAAAATATGAACAATTTTAAAGCATTGCTTTCAGAAGATAATACATATGACATGGCAAGAAAAGAGACTCACATTGGTAGTGCCCCACCAATGTAATGCTAGAGTAGTAGTGTACAAATATTTAGCTTAATATAAAAACCTTAAGTCTTTTTCCCCTTGTAGGGTACACACATCTTTCATTTAGTGATCATTTGAATTCATAGAATCATATATTTTGACTCAGAATAGCCCTTACAGTTAATTTAGCCCAACTCTGTCACTTTACAGTTGGGGCAAATGAAATGTATAAAGGCTACAGGACTAGCTCAAAGTCAGAATGGACATTCAAATCTATCCAAATTTAAGATGCTTTTTATTACAACATGCTGTCTCTTTCCTGTAGTCACCAAGCCAATAAATATTTATTAAGTATTGACAATGTTCCAAGAATTGTCCTAAATGCTGGGATAAATATACAAGCAAAAAAAAATCAAAAGGGCGGCCAGGTGGCTCAGTGAGTAAGAGCACTGGTTCCAGTGTCGGGATGACCTGGAGATCGAATCCTGGGCTCAGACACTCACCACCACACCCAGAAATAACTGGCCATGTAATCTTGAGCAAGTTACTTAACCCCTATTGCTTAAAAAATAAAAATAAAAAATAAAAAGACTCCCTTCCCTCAAGGATCTTTCATCCCAATGAAAGAAGACACATAAAAGGAGGCAGAAAAGTGGTAGAAGGGGGTGTAGACAGGAAAAAGTTCTTACAGAGATCTTAGTAAAGAAAGAAGAGAGAGGAATGAAAAACTGAATATTCCTTGACTCCTATCTTTCTTGCCCATTCAATGATAAGTTCTTAGTTATTGTCTAGGCAAATCCATATTTCCACAAATGAAATCTTTTAAAATTGAATTTCATTGTACCTAGTTAGTGAGATATTTTAGAATGAATTAATTTAAGAGAAAGTTGGAAATTCTGAGATTATTGCATTTAAATATGTAAGGTAGGTGGACAACTTATAGAAATTGTCCATCATAATATCTATCTTATATAGGCACTTCTGTGGGATAATAAGTAGGGCCCTGAGCTGAACAGGGTAGAAGAAAGTAAGCCAAATAGCCTCTGGGAGATTGCAATGATCTTTTTATGACCATAAATTTTCTTCCTGAAAGAAGAGCATTTCTTTAAAATACTAGTTCCACTAGGATATTTTATGGCTGTGAGTCATGGAATGCTACAGTGGCCAAAGAATTGAAAATAAGTGTCACCCGAAGGGCAATGGAAAAGCTGCATGGTGGGAATCAGCAGGGTGCAACATATTGTAAACAAGGAATTGCAATGAGGAACCAGAATAAGAGATATTATCAGAGAAATGTATGAGGGAAAGTGAGGAATAGCTTGTAGACATCTGGAGTGCTCCATTATTTATCTCTTCATAGCAACAGAAATCACAGAAAGTCTCCAGTCTTTTGGGGTGTATTCTCTGGCAAATTTATGAGAGAATTTATGCAAGAATCATACAGATGTACACATGTGTATAGGTTATGATCAGTTGGGAGGGAAAGATAACATGTATCCTTTATAGAATTTGAGTATTGCTTTGGATTATACTCAAAGATTATTTGTTTATTTTTGATGGAGCACAGTTTTCAGATAATCTCCCTTTTGTCAGCATCATCATATTTATTTTTTTGAAGTAGAATAATATGTCATATGGTGTTTTGTGAAAATTACCTTGGTTTTTTATTTCATTTTTGGGCTCCACTGTAGACAAAAAAAATGCAATTTACAAACAATACCATTTTCTACAGAATTTCAGTTAATGGGTATTTCCTTAATGTTGTATTAATTGGTCATAAAACAGTTGTAATTCTGGCTTCCATTTCTGAACTGTATATTTCCTAATGGGGAAGAGATATGTTTCTTCTATCTCCTCTCATTTGTTGTTCATTTCATTTTGTTGGAGGTTTTATGCCTTATGAAGGAGACAACAAGATGGGCACCCTTGGGAGATTACTTACTAATATTTCAGATAAACATTTTTCTTGTTGTTTGGATATATCACATGAGAGAGATCATAGAAAATCCTTCTGGCTGGAGAAAAGCTTAATGAAGTCAAAAGAAGGTTTTGAATATATAGAATATAGGCCTTGTTTAGATTTACCTCTGCCCCACAAGGAGACAGATACCACTGGGGCTATATCATTTGAGAGCTGTTGTATAGTAGATGTGGATAAGTTTCCTGAGGGTAGAAATGGAGTCTTATCTAAACTTTATACCTCCCCCACATCCTGAAATAGTGTTTTGAGCAATGTAAGCATTTTAAAAAATGCTTCTTAAATTAATATCTGAGAATTGATTTCATGTATATGTATGTAAAAGTGAGCTGGAGGTGACACTCCTCCATTGTCCTACTGTTGAAGTAAATTGTCAAGTGAGTGAGCTCCAAACCATAGTAAATTTTGCCAAACTAAGAATCTAAGGAGGTTGGACATAGGAATTTTCAGTAAATACTGTTCTTTGTACTACCTCTCTCTTTCCCTCTCACCGCTCTCCTTCTCTCTCTCTCTCTCTCTCTCTCTCTCTCTCTCTCTCTCTCTCTCT
>NW_027187309.1:11878276-11906670 GCF_028583685.1 Petaurus breviceps papuanus | reverse complement strand
TCTCTCTCTCTCTCTCTCTCTCTCTCTCTCTCTCTCTCTCTCTCTCTCTTTTTCCTCCTTTCTGCCTCTCCCCAATCTACTTCCCCTCCTCATTTGTCAACAAAATGCATATGTTATTCATGATTATTGATATTTTTAAATAGTATTTTGAATTTATACATGTATTATCTCATTTTACCTACCAGCTTCCAGTTTCACTGCATTATAGGGTACATAGGAGTACATAGAGTATAAAAAGAGTGGCTAGGTATGAACAAGGAAGAAGGGAACAGATTATGAATAGCATTGAACACCAAAGATAGGATTTTATATTTAATTGTGGTGGTGACAGGGAGTCGCTGGACTTAAAATAATCAGGCATGCAAGCTTGGGTATCTGGGAGGATATTGGGACCCTTGACAGAAATAATAAATTTAGGAGGAGGGCTTGAAGGGAAAGGTAATAGTTTCAGTTTTGGACATGTTGAATTAAAGATGCTCATAGGTCATTTAGATTGAGATGTCCAAAAGGGAGATGGAGATATAAGACTAGAGATCAGGAGAGAGTTTATGACTGGACAAGTATGTACACTGGATAAATATATATAAGACATGGTTTTTGAATCCATGGGATCTTACGACACCATCAAGTTAAATATCATAGAGGGAGAAGGGAAGAGGGCCCAGAGACAGAGCCTTGGGCAATTTTCACATTTGAAGGGTATGAGCTGGATGAACGTCCAGCAAGGGAGACTAAAAAGGAGCTTTCAGATATGTAGA
Organism: Petaurus breviceps papuanus; assembly: GCF_028583685.1. Classification (NCBI taxonomy): domain Eukaryota; kingdom Metazoa; phylum Chordata; class Mammalia; order Diprotodontia; family Petauridae; genus Petaurus; species Petaurus breviceps. The sequence continues at coordinate 11,905,912 of NW_027187309.1, read as the reverse complement.
AGAACCAAGAAAGAGAGAGTAATGTCACAAAAACTAGAGGAGAAAATCAAGGAAAAGAGGGTGATTGTCAATGTCAAAGTCTTCAGGAAAGTCAGGAAGGTGAATGATCAAGAAATGGCCATTGGATTTGTCAGCTAAGACATCACTAAAAAATCTGGACAAAGAAGTTTTGATTAGAAAGTTCAGAGTGAGCAAAGTATCCCTTCTCCCTTTCCTCCTCCCCCTTCACAGCTTTCATACAAGAGTAGGGCATGACTAAAAGATGTGAGGGGATTGCAATCTCCACTGTTAGATACAATGTCTGTTTCAGTAAAATTTCAGTTCCATCAAAGTATCCAAAGAATAAGCTAAATTAACTTTTAATAACAAAATTGCTGTATTCCAAGAGAGAACAAAATTATCTTTTGATCAAACCAAAATCATTTTGAAAACAGTTAATGATGTAGACTATGTTTTATGAGTGATATGACTGTCCACTGACAGATGCCTGGAGGTTTCTTTGATGCTTTATGAAGAAATGGAGATGACCCTGGATTCTCTTGCTGAGTATAAATAAGGACAAGTGCTATCGTATGGAGGGGTTCTAAGTATAGGCTCTGGAACAGAATCTTGTCTAGTGGTCAGCCTAGATCAGTTAAAAGATAGTCACTAAGATGCTGAAGTATTTTGTTAACAGAACTAAGGACATCATCCATTAGGTAATAGAATGATTGGAAACTGAATTGCTGGTAGAAGTGCTTGTACCAGTGAAATGAGAGTGCATTTGAAATATTTAATATGTCTCTTTCCCTAATCCTGTTGATATAAACTGCCTTCTTTTCAAGGGTCAAATATCCAATAAAAATGAAATTTTTACCATAGAATGGAAACCCAAAAGTACAGGAACCAAGATGTATTTCTACATGCAAACACACATATGTAGAAATACATGTGTGTGTACACACATACATTCACATGTTTCTTCTATTTATATAACCCATAACACAGTAATTAATATTTACCCACAATAGTTATGCTCTACATGGGTTCATGTTTAATTTTATTTTATTATAGACCTATCCATAGTGATTTTGTCCTTTATGGAATCTAATCTCTAATCTCCTGATAATAGGTTGTATGTGAATGTATTTATGTACTTATATTCATTCTCTCTCTATATATATATGTATATATGTACACAAATATCTACAGAGACTGATAGAGTCCACTAATACCTTGCTAGGGTGCTATGCATTCAAAGGCGTTCAACAAATAAGTTGATATTAAGTCATGCAAAAATAGCTAACCATGAATGCACCCCAAAATGCTAAATAGATCCCTATCTTTAGTTAGTGTGAATAGTGAGAATATGAAAAGTTTGGTGTGATTATGTGATTATCTAGCTTCTCACTGAGAAGGGAAATAATTGTTGGCTTAATTGTGTATGTATGGGTGTGTGTGTGTGTGTGTGTGTGTGTGTGTGTGTGTGTTGGGAAGTTGTATTCACAAATGACAGAGGTTTTTCTTTCCTTTTGTCCTGTATATTGCTAATTATCAATGAGTAGCTTTAACCATATAGTAATGTTTATTTTGGTTTTAATAAATTTATATTAGTAAATACAGTTAAAAACCTTCAGCTTCAAAAAGAAGAAAGCAAATTTTCAGGAAGGACAAAGGATTTTGGTTCTCTGATTTGTCTGTTCTAGGCAACTGATTACTTAGACAAACCTATCTTCCTTTCTCACTGTCAGGCTTTATTTATGCTAATCACTATTTTTTTTCTAAAATAATATCAACTAATATTACCTACCTTTATCAGAAGGACTTCCTAATGAAAGGTATTTTTTGCCACTTTGAGAAGCTAGAAGGAATTTGGGGATCAAGTTGGTAGCATGAAATATTAATTCCTGACCAACTTAATATTTATGGGCTTAGTAGTAAGCTTCTTGTGCTTGGTGGCTGTTTTTCTTTTAATTTCAGCAAAATATATTTCACTTTCTGAGCACTTGAAAAGGAATCATCTTTACAGTGATCCCAGGAACTGACATAAAATTTAGAATTGATTTGAAGCTCAAATATAGGTCAATCCAAATTTGTCACTTTACAGATGTCCATAAATATGAAATACCTTCTTCAAGATAAGGCAACATGTAGTAGGACTGATATGCCAACCCAGACCCTCTGATTCCAATCAAATGCCCTATCATTCTACAACTGCCAGTTCTGGCTCATGTTGTATATGCAGGTATTTACAAGAGCCCCATTATAAAATACAAGTATATTACCCCAGAAAGGCAGCATGCTCACTTATTAGTATACACTAACACATCAGAACAGATTAACCAAATGAAAGTAGGACACAAGATAAATACATTTTGAGAGTGGAAAGAATAAATTCAGAGAATAGAGCCCTGTTCATAGAACACGGGTCTGAGTAAAGGGTTCTGGGTAACTGGGATAAGAGATAGAGAAGTACAAAAATTTAAGGTGCTTGGAAGGGGATCAGTGCTAAACTACTGTCAAGGAATTAAGAACCCCCTAGATAAATACATGTTTTAGAATTTTGCTAGTGAGGCAATCCACCGCATTTCAATTTTTTTTTTCCTTTCTCAGTTGTGGAATATATGAAAGTACAAAAGACCATCTATTAGCCATGTTGCTTTCAAATCCCACATTCTAGTAGTTTAGCAAATGACACATTGGCTTTAGAGTCACCAAATCAGGGTTTAAATATAGCTTTCCTGCATACTACTTGTATGACATTGGACAAGTACCAATATCTAAGTTTAATTTTCTTCATCTTTCAAATGAAGGAGATGAACTACTGGATCTTAGAAGTCCCGTCTACTCTAAATTTATAATCATATCAATATTACATGTGATTAGTTGTGAAAACTTTGTTAATTTTTCAAGGAATTATAGCAAGTTTCTGAAATGAAAGTGCTAGTGTTGCTAAGGGGTAGGTTTACTCCTCTCACCTAATTTTCTTGGCAGTTCCAATTGACTGATTACAGAAAAGAAGAGATTTGAATTTGTATCATGGTTATTTGTGTTCATGTTTTAGCTCCACTTCTTGATTAGGAATCATCAGTTTCCTTATCATTTTTTTTTAAATCAGAGGTTCTCAACTTACAATCCTAAGAACATATATATTTTTTAAATATTTCACTTACTGTACATCACATAATTTCTTTCCTTTGGAATTCTATGCATTTTATTTTATGCTTTGAAAAAGTTCTTTTGAGATGGGATTCACAGACTTGATCAGACTGCCAAAGCAATGAATGACATAGCAAGGTTAAGAACCCCTGGAGTTAATTTTTATTATTATTTTCGATGCTACCATTTAGACTATGACTCCATATTCCTAGCATTTAGTACAGTGACTTGTTTCTCAATGTGAAAATTAATTAATTGACTAGAATTATTTGAATATGCATGTATAGTAAATGTACATGTGTAGGAATATTAGAAAAAGGAAATCTATGCCCATAATTTATTTGGACTTCAAAATGACCCTAGTGAGGCTTTTTCTTACATGAAAGTCTTAGAGACACTAACATAGAACAATTGGTAACAATGTTTTTGCACTGTAAGAGAACTTCCTTAAGGACATATAGTAAAATGACATGGGGAAATAGATGCATCTGGATAGAGAAGAGTTCACAACAGGATTGCCCAGATATTGGTTATGCAACTGCACTTAATATTTCTTATTTATGAGTTAGAAGAGGATATTCGAATCTCTAATTTGTTCTTCCTGAGAAGAATAAGTCATTGATCTTTGGACAGAAATGTTTTTCTACATGTAAATGAGTAATGCTAATCCATGCCACCCACTCCATAAGTAGATTGTGCAGAAGAGTGAGGGGATATGTGAAATGTTTCACATGGCACAAAAAGTACCTAATAATAGGGTGTGTATTCTATGAAATGTTCAGAATGCATTTCAATAGCGTTAAAAGCCATTTTAGAATGGATTATGAATTGCTTGTCACATACTTTTTAAAATGTGAGAGCGTAGGCTATTTCTATGCTATTAATCACTTTGAAAGCTGGATTCTAACAAAGTTCTTGTGGATTATTCCCCTTGTACTTATTTATATCAGGTGTTACAGAGTCAAATGGACCAAATAGTGAGCCAGAAGTTGCATATCCAGCAATATCTTTGGAAACTCACCCATTCATGAGAGTAGGGTTTGACCAAGTATGTTAATTTACATTACTGGCACGTTCTTTTCTTTTTAAAAATGTTTTATTGAAGGGCAACTAGGTGGCACAGTGAATACAGCATTGACCCTGGAGGCAGAAGGACCTGAGTTCAAAACCAACCTCAGACACTTAACACTATCCGTGTGACCTTGGGCAAGTCACTTAATCCTGATTGCCCTGCCTTCCCCCCTCCAAAAAGCAAAAAAAAAAAAAAGTTTTATTGATACCTTTTATAAATAGCAAATCTCTAGTAACCTAATCACCAATAAAACTCTTTCTTAGAACAAAGGCCTAGGGGCAGCCAGGTAGCACAGCGAGTAAGAGCACCGGCTCCAGTGTTGAAAAGACCTGGAGATCGAATCCTGGGCTCAGACACTTAGCACCCACCCAGAAACACCTGGCCGCATAACCTTGAGCAAGTTACTTAACCCCAATTGCTTAGGGGCGGCCAGGTGGCTCAGTGAGTAAGAGCACCGGCTCCAATGTTGGGATGACCTGGATCAAATCTGGGCTCAGATACTCAGCACCACACCCAGAAATAACTGGCCGTGTAACCTTGAGCAAGTTACTTAACCCCAATTGCTTTAAAAAAAAAAAAAAAAAGAACAAAAGCCTATAGTTAAGTAGAATAAAATAACACAATGATGTTTGGCAGCATATAGACTTCATTCTGAACCTACACCAAGAGATGAGATATGCATCTTCACTAGACCACTAGTGTGAAGGCTGGTTAGTTCATTATATTACTGTACTATTTGTGTATTATTTTTTTCCTTCTATTTCAGTTCAGATCAGTCTTTCCAAATTTATGTGTGTTCTTCATATTCAATATATTTTTTACAATATGACAATATTTTATTAAATTATAGTTTTGTTGTTGGTATGCAGTTTTCAGTTGTGGTCAACTCTTTGTGACCCCATTTGGAGTTTTCTTGGCAAAGATACTGGGATGGTTTGCCATTTCCTTCTCCAGCTTATTTTGTAGATGAGGAAAATGAGGCAGAGATAAGTGACTTGTCCAGGGTCACACAGGTAGTAAGTATCTGAGGCCAGATTTGAACTGAAGAAAATGAATCTTCCTGACTCCAGGCCCAGTGATCTATCCACTGAGTCACAAAGCACTACATGATTCATGGGATGGGCTTTCCCTTTCTAAAAATATTGCTCATTACTGATACAAATTACCTTGAAATGTTGCTTTCCCTTACTGCCCTCAGTTCCCTTATTTGCAAAATGGCATATGTGTGATTTTTAAAAAATTAACTTCCTATATCTTTCTATCTCCATATCCATAAACTCAGGTTGTAGATATTTTTAGTCATTTTTATCCACAAATTGGCATATTGGGATTTAGATGGTTATATGTACATTCTGGTAATTCTCCAGGAGCTAGTAGTGGTAATCAAACCTCCCCCCCCCCGCCCCCCACATATACACATACAGTGAACTTATCCCTTGATTAAAGAGCTATTTACTGGTAACTATAAAACCATAAAACCAGTAACTGGTAATTAAGTAACTGGTATTAAGTAACACTAAGATGGATCTTAGTATAAGTAATGTGGATTTTAGTGTGTGTAAAGTGGATTTTTGTTATTTCTTAGAGTTCAGTTTCCCAGGATCCATGGCCATAACAATCTCTTCTTCCCAGGTATTAGATAGGAGTTCTCATGATCATCACCATGCTTATGCAACATGATATAATGATAAATAATACAAACATTTGTGCTTAAATTGTAAACATCTACTGCAACTGTGCAGTGAGATACAAGGATGAGGTGATGTAAATTTGTGAGGCTATTGCTGGCAATATGCCTTTTTCGTCTGATGCCCTATAAAGCAGGTGGGCATGGTTAATGAATGGAGAACCTTTAGGGTTTAATGCCAAGCTGGAATGCTGTGTGTGCCTTGACTGGCCTCTTTCAAGACTTGGGGGGGGGACCATTAGTATTAAATGCACAAGCTGGAATGCTCTACGTACCTTGATTGGCCCCCATCAAGGCTTAGGGGGAATCTGTTTTTGCCCCAGCTGGCCCCCATTGAGGCTTGAGGTGATTTAGGGGGAGCACACAAGCTGTGCCTGTCTCAGTTGACCCCATGGAGATGTAGGGGTAGTTGCCACCCTTTTTTGCTGCCCCTGCAAGAATGGTGATTAGGGAATGCTGTAGGAGTTGTGCTTCCATTATCAGCAACCCCTGTGAGAAGACTAGATTAGAATAAAGTAAGATTATTAACCCCTCCGAAGCTGTCTTTCCTGTCTGACCAGATCAAGAATGGACCTCTGTTAACAGTCCTCCTGTGTGCTAGTATTATCTGTCTTACACTGGTCTGGACAAATATATGTTTTTATTGGGGTATAGGAAGAGGGTGAACCAAATTCAAGAGAAATACATCAATCTCCTGCAGAGGCCACTTTTCCCAGTTTCTATTGAGGTGAGAGGATAGGGTTAGACTCCAGCTTTCTTAGGGCTCTGATGCTGCTGAGCTAGGCTGCTTAACTGCCCCTCACAGTCTCTCCAGACCCTGCAACATCCACAAGCTTACTTCCTGGATATATCCATCTAAAAGTTGCTGCTCCATCATCCCCTTCTTCCTATGTCTGCTAGCTCTGGTGCACTCTAAACTACTAATTCATGTCATTTCTAGGGACCTTTAATGGAACCCCAGGATCTCCCAAAATCATTTACGTGGGCATTTTTGTCTCAGAATTCTCATTCACCTAAGATTACAAAGGATAAAGAAAGAATATACAGAGACACATGGCAACTGGGTGGGATAAAGAGCAGCTGCTCTTCAGCTACCTTGAAGCTCATAGTAATCTTTTATTTATTCTGCACCAAGAAGGAAAAAAACGAGAGAGTAGTGTATTTTCCTTTTGTATGTACTCAGATCTGTCTTAGTACCCGAGTCATTGATTTTTCTGGTTCTGCAGCCAAATAGAAAACTTTTCATTATCACGCAGTACCAATTTTGGGGTTGAAACTATTTGGGGAAATATCTTGGCATGGTCTATGTAACCCACCAAGAAGGGCAGCTCTGAGTATGCTCTTAGAATCATGTCCTTATTGACCAATTTCCCCATCCTAATACCAGTACATAGAAAAAGATACTTGAACCAAGATAAGATGATTTTTAATATTTGTTTTCAGTACCCTTCTTGTTGATACCCATCATTTTTATAGCCTTGTTGACTATAGCACTACTTTGAGCTGATGTAAAAAAGTTGATGATAACTCTGTGATTCTTGTCCTGGGTCATAATTGATAGCCCACAGCTCATCATTTTAGGAACACAGCTTGTAATTTTTTTTTAGATATGTTACTGAACATTTGCACACAGTGAATCTCATCTGCCACTTTTCCACCTACTCACACAGTTCTTCAAAATCTTTCTGCAGTTTATATTGTCAGTTCAAGAACCGGAAGAATACTGCATCATCTGCAAAGTTGGAGATTCCACTCTACCCTCTCCTTCCTTCTCATTTACAAAAATTCTAAGACCAGTAGATAGAAATGCTTCAGGGAGCCTGTTGGGAACACTGTTCTCTGCAGAGAAGTCTCTATTTATTATTACCATTTACTTTGTATCCTTTAGCATGTACTCCATATCTAGGAAAACATTGTTCCCCATTTTCTCATTGCTCAAAGTTTGAGAATGTTTCTTTTAAAATCTTTGGCAGGTGACTCAAAGCCTTGTCAGAAGCCTTTTAAAGTATAAATAAATTATGTCCCCAGCTTTCTAATTATGTGAGTATGTTGTATCATGTAGTTCTAGTCAATTCCATTTCATTTGAATGATTTAATTTAAAAAATCATATAGAGTGAGGCTTCTTTGTGCAAGGTACTATGGTAACCATAAGAGGGGAAGTGTAGCAATTTTGATACCTTCAAGGAACATAATGATCTGATAGGTAAAATAAGGCTTTTATGCAGACAATTAGAATACATATTATAATTTAAGGACCCTCCAAACCTTAACATGTTAGAAACATGAAAAATTAGTAGTAGTAGTAGTAGTGAGAAGAGTCTAAATAAGTGAAACTGAAAGATTTAATAAAGAGGCTATCTACAATTAAAACTAGTAGAAAAGATTTTGTGAAGGAGATGTCATTTAGTGAAACACACTTAATCCCCATGGAAATCATAGTACAGATCTTAAAATGGGGCATACTTATCTGAGAAAATAAGCTATTCTGGGGTCATGGCTTTTAATGGATGTAGTTCAAACTAGTTTGGTTACAGAGAGATTACATGAAAGCATTTAGTAAAGGAATCAATCATTGCTAAAGCCCACATGGCTTTAGGATGAGTAGGTTAAGCCAGACAAACACTATTTCTTTTATGACATGCTTATTAAACTGGCAAAGAAGATATATGCCATATACCACATTGTCTTCATCATGAATCATTTTCTTAGATGTTTCAACCTAATTTGGGTCTATAGAAAAGTAAACTTGATATTATTTAACTAATACTTTGGTTTTAAGTGGTTTGCTTCATAGAGCCAAATGAAAAGAAGCAGCTTGTATACTAATCAAGTAAAGTGTAAGATATTAAAGTTATTTGTATCATGGATAAGAAAAGTAAGACAAGTTTTACAATTGTTTTTTCCAAAAATTTTAACAATGTTAATGAGTTTTAACCTCCCAGTGGTTAGATACACTAGAATGCCCTGTCAGATCATACCCAGAGGAGGGTATGCAATTTTGGCACCATATTTGAGAAGAATATTGACAAGTTGAGTTTGTCTAGATGGTATCTAGGAGGGTAAGGGGACTTGGAAGCTGTGACTTATGAAGATCAATGGAAGGAACTCATGATATTTCACTAAAGATTTATGGAGAACATGATGACTTTTGATTAGTTCTGTGAAGTTAAGGATTCATTTTTCTTCTTGACCATAAAGAACAGAATTAGGAGCAATGAGTGGAAGCTACAGTGAGACAGATTAGGCTTCATGTCAGGAAGACCCTGCAACCATTAGTGATATCCAAAAGTGGAATGAGCTACCTTGGGAGTTAAAAAGTTCTCTTTGCTGAAAGTCATTAAAGAGACACTTAGTGACCAGTTGTTTGGAATATTATAAAGAGGTTATCCATGAGTTCCAAACTGCAAGAGTCTATTATTCTTTGTATTAAATTGATATTGGTCTATTTTTTATTTATTTTTCATTATTTTGATAATTAATGCAGAAAGATGTTTTATGCTGGCATAAGCTAAATATATTATGTGCATATTTTAATTTTCCCATATAGATAATCTTTTATGCAATATAAGACATTTCAGCAAATATCTAATTTTGTATCAGAATAATTTTAACATTGTATATATATGTGCATATATATATATACACACACTTACATATTTAATAACATTTTCAATCTTAGCTTCTACATTGTTTTAAATCCCTTATAAGAAAAGCTTACTTCAGTATGGCAGGAGTATTATAAACAGATTGTATTTTTAAAATTAATTTACAAATACTCTTATGTCTACTGACTAAGTAATTCTAAGTTCTTCCTCAAGGTAAAGAATATGAATTTATACTTTTGTTTTTATTGATTTGAATTGCCTTGGGAAAATCATTTTTTGCTCTGTCCCTTCCATTGCATTTTCCTTACTGATGTTTTGAGAAATCCAAGTCAACTGCCTTTTGTACTGTAAGATTAAAAACCTGCACAGGACTCCAGTTTTAATGAACAGTAGTATATCCCTTTGTCTTTGCCAGTACTGAGGAAAAAGTTGATTCGTCTTCAGAAATATGGCATTACTCTTAGTTATTTTTCTGTCTAAATATCTTTCTGAACAAATTTGCCTTCTCACTGAATGACTCTCCCTAATTTAGCTATTAGTTGAAGAATTCTGAAGATTTTGAAAATCAGGCTGTTAGTAGTGAGGATATGAATCATGCATTCAGTGAACCTTGGCAGATTATGACTTTTGTATGTGTGTAACCAGAAGCTGTATCATTTAAGGTTCATAAGATAAAATCAAGAGATTTCTTAAATAGAGTGATTTTGCCTATCTATGTTAAAATGTTACAAATAGATAACAGAGTTGACTATTGTTATACTAGCTTAAACAGTTGTCATAGTCATAATAATAATGTGTCAAACTCAGTTTCCTATTAGCATTTATCAGTTTTTATCTCTCCAAATTTCTCACTGATATATGAAGTCATATTTTGAAACAATTAAGTTCATCTGGTAAGACACACTGAGTAGTATTGTAGTTGAGGACAGGACTTCAAGGCAGGAAGGTTTTGCTTCTATCTATGTGATTGGTATGTTACTTTACCTCTCAGTACTCCAAGCAACTCTTTAAGATTTAAAGCAATATCAATCAAATAACCAAGATTAATCAAGTAACAATATTCAACCAATTGTTATAACTACATATTTTTTAAGCTTCTACTATGTATCAGGCACTATGCTAAGTACTAGGGACATAAAAACAAAAATGAAACCATCTCTGACCTCAAGTCACTTACATTTGGTGGAGGGATACACACAGAAAAATCATACACAGAAGTACATAAATACACATACATACACATACAAATATGAATATCTATTCATACGTATACTTGCACAAACCAATTATACTACATAAACATACATATACAGACAAAACAAAATAAATATGAATTTATTTGGCAGGGCTCACTAACAACTGGGTGAATCAGTAAATGCTTCTTGGAGGTAGTTTTGAGTTGAGCCTTGCAGAGAGTCAACTATTTCAAGAGACAGAGATGAGGAAAGATGGAATTCCATGTATCCAGGATGGCCTATGCAGAGTCATGGAGACGGGAAGTAGAATGTAATTCATGAGGAATAAGTAGTAGGCTGATTTGGCTAGAACATGGAGTGCCTAAGCATAGTGTAATGTGTAACCATCCTAGAGAGATGGTTTGGACCCATGTCATGGAAGGTTTTAAATGCCAAACATAGAAGTTTATACTTTACCCAAAAGGCAGTAATGAAACACCACAACTTATTTAGGAGATGACTGACATACACTGGTACTCTTGAAAAAAATATTAATTGGGTGGCTGTGCTGAGAATGAATTGGAGATGGAAGAGAAAGCAATTAGGAAATCATTACAACAGTATAGGCAAGAAGTGATAAGGGTTTGAAGTAGGGTACTTGTGGTGTGAGTAAAGAGAATGGAAGGGAGAGATGCAGAGGTTACATTGCAACAGCTGACAATTGACTAAATGTAGGGTTCAATTAGAATCAAAAGGAAGTGGTAACCTAGAAGTTATAAAATTCAGTAGCTAGAAAAATGCTGGTTTCTTTAGTGAAAAAGAAGAATGTTCAGAATAGGAAACATCAGGGGAAATATAATTAGTTTAGTTTTGAATATCTTTAATTTGTGATATACTATCCAATTGGAGATGCAGGACTAGAGTTCAAGGAAAATATGAGAGTGGGAAACTAGATTTGGGATTCATCTGCATAGAAATGGCCATTGACTTTATGGAAGCTGAGGCAATCACTAAGATCAGAAGTGTAGTGTAAAAAGAGAAAAAAAAAACCTCAGGTGTATACCTATGCATCAAGGATAGGAAATGAATGATCATCCTGAAAAGGAGAATGAAGATGCGTCATACAGGAAGGAGAATCCAGAGAGATAAGTGTTCTTAAAACCCAAAGAAGAAAATATTTAGTGAAATGATAAGAAGACAAAAAAGATGAAGACAGAGAAAAAGATCATAGGATTTAACAATAAAGAGGTTAACAGCAAAAAACAAACAAACAAACAAACAAACAAAAACCCAACAACAAAAAGAGGTCATCAGCAACCGTGAAGAGAATAGTTTTGGTTGAGTGATGAGAGTGAATATCAGATTATAAAGAGTTAGAAAGTAAGTGAGGACTGAGGGAATATAGATAAAATTCAATGAGTAGATGGTTTTTTTTAAAAAAAAAATCATTAGGGTTTTAGCTGTGAAAGGGGACAAAGATATAAGACAGTAGCTTGAAGGTGTGATAGAACCAAGTGAGAATTTTTTTTAAATGATGGTGAAGATCTAGGGCAATAGGCAAAAGATAAGGAGAGTTTCACTTTTTAAAGAAATAAAAGTTAGGGAGAGGATGGTCAAAATTGAAAGGTCCTGGAGGAACTGGAAAGGGATGGAATCCAGGGCATAAATAAAAGTGTGAATGTTGGCAAAAAGTTGAAAATGGAGCAGAGGAGAGAATGACAGATGATAATGAGGTGATTTAAAAATTAGAACTGACTAGAAGAGGGAGCTTACTATAGATGAACTTGTGATAGCTCTCTTTCTTCTCTGAAGTTCTGTTTTAGTGAAGTAGGAGATGAGGTTCTCAATGATATCAGAATAGGTGTAGTTGGCTTGAGGAGAAAAAAAAATAACAGTCAATAAGAAGAGACTGAAAAGACTGGCATAGAGTCATGTGGAAAAAGAATAGGAAATGAATAGATGATTTCATTATGCTGAGAACTCCTAAAAAAGGAACATCTGTCAATGTAGATTAAAACCTTATCAGCAACTTGTAGTTTTAAAGAATTGTGGAGGGCAGTAAAAATTTAAGTGACCTCTCCAGGGTCCCACAGAAAGTATAGATCAGAGGTATGACTTAAAAACAGTTCTTCCTGATCCCAAAGTCATCTTTCTTTTTTTACCCTTTTAAATAATATTTTATTTTTTCCAATTATATGTAAAGATAATTTTAACACTCATTTTTAAATAAAAATTTTAGTTCCAAATTTTCTTCCTCCTTTCCTTCCTTCCCTCCTCCCCAAGTATAGCATGAACATGATACTCAAAGCACATAGACAGAGACTATGAGTATGCTGTCATAATTCTGAATTGCAAGATATAACAGACTCTCCACATATAAGACAGAAGCAAAACATTTATCCAGACACCAGAAAACTGAATCCATCATTGCAACAAAGAAGTTAATACATCTTATCACTACAGGAACAACATCATCACAAAGCCTTCCCACACAGACAGACACTTACAATCTAGTCCTAGCTATCTGCTTGCCTGCATCCTCTGTCTCCCACAGTACTGGTTGCTCTGACTCCTAGCTTCCTCTCAGCTCTGCTCCACCTTTCAGCAAACTCCTTCCACCACAGGTTCCATGTAATTACATTTGGCCTATTAAGGGGCAAGGAAGATCTTCAAATTCCTTTAGGCTTATTAAGGGGAAGGGGAGATTTTCAAATTCTCTTTACCGTTATACCAAGATGGTAAGCAATTTGATATATAAGTTATATATGTGTAATCATGGAAATATATTTTACAGAGTAGTGATGGGTGATGGATTGGGAAATGAAGGACTAGAATGATTAGGGTTGCAGTGAGAATTTAGAAGCCAAGTATAGTGGATTGTTTTAGTTTGGGAGTTCTGAGCTAAAATAAGGCTAAAAACCAATCCACTGTCCAAATGAAGTCTGGAACCAATATGCTCATTCCCAGGGTTCAATTCATATGGAAATATACTAGGTTTTCTAAGGAGGGGTAAAGTAGTCTAGGTCAGAAAAACAAAGTTTCTGTGCCAGTCAGTATTGGGATAGGAATAATGAGAGGATACTGAACTTTCAACCTAGATGAGACAGGAAGACCTAGTTTCAAAAAGAAAAAAAAATCCAGAAAAAAGAAAAGGTTTAGGAGGGGTGAAGCAGGGGAAAGATGAATATTGCTTTCAGAAAAAGAAGTGTCAGAGCTATGGATTGTAGAGATGAAACACTGGTGGATGATGAAGAAATCCAGAATATGACAATTCCTGTTAGGGTTAAGACAGAATAGCTTTTGAGAGTTTAGGAGGTTGATGAACTGGATTTTTAAGGAGATATGGATACATATACTGAAATCCATTAAGTGTTAGGGTAGGGACTGGGGCCTACTGTGGCAGCAGAGCAGATGACAAATACTAGCATGGTCCTGGTAATCATTTGGAGACTGAATAATCTCAAGCCTGGTGTCTGACTGATTAGAGAGGAGTGAAATATGGTTGATTTACTCAAAATATAGTCATTAGGCAGGACTGCTCTTCTGCCAGCTCCAGTGTTAAGCAGATTATTAACACTTTGCCTGGAACTCTTCCTTGTAACTATCATTGTGTAGGCACATATCCATCTAAATTGTATACTCCCTGAAAACAGAGTCTGTGTTGTATCCATTTTCACAACGCCTTGTTCTTAGGGCAGTGCCTTGAACAAATACTTGAGAAGTCTTTGAATTGAATCTAATCAAACCTTTGCTGGTGGAGGTTCCATGCTAGACAGCCAGGGAGCGAAGTTAGCTGTGCATGAATCAATAGCATATAAGACAGTTATAATTAAGAGCTATTGTAAATTGTGTGGCACCAACTCTAAGTGCTATAGGGCCACTGAGGAAAAGATCAATGATCTTGAGTCAATGACGCTATATTTAGATTAATAGTTAGATGGATACTATTCCCTGTCTATAGATTCAATGCATGCAGAGTACTTGGCTATATTCTTAGGAGAGATGAAAAAAATTGAATTATTCATGCTGTCTACTTTATTAAACTTGCAGTATCTGATGCGATCATGTCAAATTTAAAAGATTCCTGAAAAAAAAGGACAGTTACCATTAAAGACTATAGTTATATGACATGTACTCATATGAAAAGAAATAATGCATGATTTGTAAATAATATTTCAAAATCATGTTGCAAATAAAAGCCCCGCTTCTAACTCAATGAAATTTAAAATATGTAGAAAAGAAAGTGGAAGGTAAGGGTGATAATTGAGTCTGGCAGTTCATATTATCTATTGCTAAATTGGTTGTTTTAGTTACAGTTCATAATTGGCAGTTTACTAACTGAATAAACTGATTTTGATGTTTTCTTTTGTTATATTTTGTAAATGATATTAAGAGTGAACATGTCCTTCCTCTCAAGGTATATTTTGAATAAGTCTACATTTATGAGTTGTGCTTTTTTTCTTTGGCAGATTCTGGTCTTTTGTACCAGGACAAATAACAGCCACTTATTTTGTGAAGCTAATATGATATATAGGTTATCTCATTTTTATTAATAGTATTAATATTGTAGGAATAGTATTTTCTCACATATATTAAGGAAACAGTGATATTTCTCTATTATAAAATACAGGAGAGTTGAGTAGTCACTTTCTTTCTTATAATTGCCTCCTAAATTCTGACACTAGCTTCTTTAATGTTGATTTTGGATGAAAGTATATGAATCTGAATACTATAATATATTTATTTATACTACATACAAAACCATATTGTTTAATTTTTCATTGAATTTGCTAAAGATATGTTACTTTAAAAGTTCTAGGTAGCTCCACGTTCACTTTGAATTTTCCCTTACTCAAGACTGTTTATAATAATAATCAACTGAAATAAAATGACACTTGATAAATGGAGTTTTGGGTTTTTTTGTTAATGATAATTGCCAATTATTGCTACTGCTACTGCTGCTGTTGATAACAAGCTAACCTTTTTGGCCAAACAGAAAAGGTACCTTCTAACATTATTCTAGGTAGAATTATACTCTGGGCCACCCTGACCTGAATGTGCGGCTACTTAGCTTATGTTTACCTAAATTTAGCTGTGATCCAACTAAATGTGATTAATACAAAAATAGACGAAAACTTGTTCCCGTTGCTGCTGTGCCCTAGAACACATGAAAGACTAAGGCAATTTGGAATTTAATTGTAATTATGGTCAACATTTAGAGGTTAGAACACTAGTGTGACTCCCCAGAGATACTTGGGAATTCTTGGTAACACATTTAACACCCAGTCTCTAATTTTCTATGTTTATGGGCAAGTTTTACTCATAATATAGGTGTTAGTCCAAGTCTAAAACCACTGTGAGACCATGTGCCTGAGGACTCCTGGTTGTTGAACTTCATAAGCAACCCTATCCTACTGGGATCCAGGTTTTGATTTCCTATAACATTAGTTGTTATTGGACCTGTCATGCTTCTGGGGCTACCAAACATTCTTCCTAATTTGATACTGAGAGGGAGGGAGGAAGAGAGTGGTGTTAATTTAGAGAAAAGCAGCCATTGTAAATTTTGAATTCCTTCCTTATTGCTCAAATCAAAGACATAGGGAGTTTCGTTTCATAGCTGTATAGCAAGGAATTCCTTATACTGACTAGAACATTTTCTCAAATATAGTCTACTGACATCTTTTCAGGTTGTTCAGAAAAATCTGGTATGTTTATATTTGAAAGGATTAGAACTCATCTTTATTGAGGAAGTTAATAGGGCTCTTGTCCTCCAAAGAAGTTTTCCAGCTAAGTTATCTTAAAGGGAGACTTGTATTATAAATTCATGCAGGGAAAGGTGAAATGGACAAGGAGTTCAAAAACTGCAGCTCCCTTTCCAATGGATTCTCCAGGGAAAATTACATCATGTCTTGACCAGTCTAAATCAAATTTTCACACAATGAACAATTCAGACAAAACAAATTACTTGATGTCATTTTCCATTCAGATGATGTTACCAGGCTCCTTGATGGATATTTTCTATCCATTAGTGTTTTAGATCTGCTTTGGTATCCACAACTTTCACTTTAATGATAACCCACTACAATGATAACAAACAAAGCTGGATTGTCAGAAATAATTTTCTGGTGGCATCTAGAGCTTACAACTTGATCTGTATGCATAAACTGACCTGCAAAACTAGAAATGTGTTTTTTGATGATGCATAATATAATCCTTTTCTAGACTATATCTTTCATTTTCACATTCAATGGTTGGCAAGCTATTGAAGTAAGGTAATCCTAGTATATTGAGAAACAGCGCTGCCTAGTGCTTTGAGGGCAAGCCTTGGAATCACGAAGAACTGAGTTCAAGTGCAGATCCTGACACAAAAGCTTAAGTGGCCATGTGCAAATCACTTAACATCTCAGTGACCCAGGCAACCCTCTAACAAACAAGTTATATATACTTTCCCTACCCTGATAAAAATCACATGAGAATTGTGTGCACACATGCACACAACACATATGCAAATAATGACTCCCTAATGTTGGAAACTGAGAAAGCTGGTAAAGGCAGAAAATCAATGCTCATGTGAAGTAAAGAGAAATTTATTTCTTTTAAAAATAGATATAATGAACTTTCTCATGGGTAGAACAGTTAGAATTAGATTAATTATGGGGAATGTATAACTTTCTTTTTGGAAATATTTGGGAACTGTATTCCTTGCAGTATGTCAGAGAGGTGAACTCAGGAAGTCCTTCTCAGCTCAGTTTTTCAGTAATTCTGTGACTTTTAATAAATTAGATCGCTGAAGAAACCATATCTAACACTACTCTTTGCTCTACAGTGATTTCTGGAGTTTAATGCTTAATAATCCCCTTCTGCTCATGATGTCATCCCAAAACCCATCATATTCAACCAATATGTTTCTTGCACATCACTTTTAAAGATGATGGAAGAACAGTAAGTTGATCGGTTTTCATTTTGTGTTAAAGCTTTTGAAAAAAGAAACTGGCAGAAAAAGAAAGTCAGTCATGTACATGCCCCGTAGAACATTAGTCACTTTTACATCCAACAGAACTATAATTTTCCAGGGCAAACATCAGCTAAAATCTAGAGAGATCAGGAGATTATATGTAGTGAAGAAGAGATGGTGTGATTGATAACAGTGAAGAAAATGAAAAGCCTGGCTTATGAGGATCATAGTTCATGCCTATAGAGAATACCAGTCAGTTGTACAAACCTTGTTTATTAGGTGTCAAATTGATTCAGCACAGCTGATCCAACAAAGCATAACCTTAAGAAGTAAAACTGTTGATCACTTCATGGAATCAGCACTCTGTTGCTTCATGCAAACCCATTCTTAGAACATGGGGAAAATATTAAGTCTTACAAAACCCCGGGATTATGTGGCTTTGTTTGAAATAAATATTTATTTTCCTAACCATCTTAGAGACTGTTATTTTTAAACTTCTTTCACTGGGTTTTTAATTCTAGGTTTCTGAATATACAAGTTTTTTTCCTTTAAAGAAAAGTCCTGGGGCGGCCAGGTGGCGCAGTGAGTAAGAGCACCGGCCCCAGTGTCGGGAGACCTGGGATTGGTTCTGGCCTCAGATACTGGGCACCCACACAAAAATAATAATAACTGGCCACGTAACCTTGAGCAAGTTACTTAACCCCGATTGCTTTAAAAAAAAAAAAAAGAAAATTGCCCATATTATGTTAATATCTCATTTTCATGACCTATAGAACAAAGGACTGGAGATAGGTTGCTATGTCACTGGAAAATGGCAAAAAGATGTGAAAATTAAAATTAAAAAAAAATTGTTTCACTTTATAGGTGAGTGAAACATATTAGCAATCACTCCCCAACCATTCTTTTTGTTTCTTTTGGGTAGATCAAGCCAAAATCACAGCCTGTCACTGGAGCAGCTAGGTGACACATTAGATAGAGCATTGGGCCAAGAGACAAAAAGACTTGCATTTGAATCTCACCTGAAATACTTAACTAGCCATGTCATTTAACCTCAATCTGCCTTAGTTTCCTCTACCATAAAACAGGCATGGCAATTTAATTTTTTTATTTTTAATTTGCAGTATAAAACATGCATTTCCATAATATATTATAATAAAAAGGGTGATTGCACATGAAACTGCAAATCTATTGTGTACAACTTGTTATTACTTTTAAATATAAAATAAAGTTACCATGTAAATTTCATTTTTTTCTTTCCTCCCCTTATTTCTGTTCTAGAGATGGCTACTCTTAAACACAAATATATATATATATATATATGTACACACAAATATGTATATATACACACACATACATACATACATATATAAAGTATTCTATAAATACTTTTATTTATTACTTCTTTCTCTGTATGCAGAGAGCATCTTCCTTCATATGTCCTTTTTAATTAACCTGGGTATTTATAATAGTGAAAATGACTTATTCACTCAAAGCTGTTCTTGAATCAATATTGTTCTTACTGAATACAACATTTTCTTGGTCCTATTCATTCCACTCTTCATTATTCTGTGCAAGTCTATCCATGTTTTTCTAATATCATTGAACTTATAATTTCTTATACATGGTAGTTTTCTATCACAATCAAAATGCAATTTGTTCAGCCATTTCCTAATTCATGGGCATCACTGTAATTTCTAGTTCTTTTCCACCTCAAAGAGAGCTGCTATTAATATTTCATAACATTTAGGTTATTTAGTAGTGGTATTGCTGGGTCAAAGGGTATAGTTAGTTTAATAAATCTTCAGGCATAATTCCAAATTTCTCTCCAAAATGGTTTTGGTTAGTTTACAATTCCCCTAACAATGAATTAGTGTCATAATTTTCCCACATCCCTTCTGACATTTGTTGCTTTCCCCTTCAATCATTTGAAATAAAATTTTAAACACTTTTAGTGAAGACATTGATAAGTTGGAGAGCATCCTGAGGACAACTGGGGAGGTGAATGAGGGCCCAAGACATGATGCTTTTAATGAGTTTTTGAAGTAATTGAAGGTCTTTAGTCTGGAGAAGACCCAATTTAGAGGTATATGATAGCTGTATTCATAGAATTAAAATCTTTTCACTTAGATGAGTGATCACACTTATGCTATTTGGCTCCCAGGGGATCATGATGGGGATAAGGCAGAATTTAGATGTGATATATAAAAGTTACAAAGATACAAATTTAGATTTGTGTGAAAGAAAAGTCTTACAACTATCCAAAAGTGGAATGGTCTGCCTAGTGTGGTAGTACCCTCTTATCTCCCTTCCCCCCTTTTATTGGAGTTCTTCAAACAAAAACTGGATAAAGTGGATAACCATTGACTATGTTGTAGAGGGAATGCATATTCAGGTACAGGTTGAATTAGACCCGCTTTGAGATATGGTGATTCTATTAAAATTTTTATAACATATGAATGAAAAGTTTTGCTAATAATTCTGATTAGAAGCAGTTTGAATATAGATAGATATGCCCACATAATTGTACTGTTAGTCCCTGAAGAGAGTATCTTTAAGCTTAAAATAAAAGTAGATAGGAAATGCAAAACTAGTTGTCTATCACATATTAATTCAGTGCTACTTTGTGCCTAACCCTGTGCTATGTGCTATGGGAGCACAAAAGAGACACTATGATCTGTTCATAATTTAAAGAAACTTATAATCTACATAAGACAAGCATAGATATGGGAAACAATTATTGCAGAAAACAGTATATTAGAAATTATATTACAAGATGCCAATTATAAATTGCTAATCTTGCTGTATAAAATAATACCTCTCTCTCTGAAAATCCAGTCTGCAATTTCTCCATGTAGCTCTCAGCTTGAATACTGAATACTCAGGCAGTATTCCCTGCTTCCTGTCTTAATTTATCAAGTTCATCACAGCCAGGATGTCTTGTCTATTTGCTCAGTTCCATGTGGTGGCAAACCTAGCTGCAATCTCCTCTCCTCCTAAGCTGCCTGGGCAATGTGGTTAGGAGGAATGAGCGGGGATTGGTGGAAAATACTGAATTTCTCCCCTTCATTCTGTCATACATAGACAAACCAAATTTATCAAAAGGTGGAATGGGGAGGGGGGGAAATGGGAGAGAAGCTATACACAGGCTAGCTCCATATTTCAAGGAAATAACTTCAATGATGACTTAGAAAAAAAAAGATATTCTGTTCTCAAATAGAAGTAATGTAACAGTTTGTCATTTTACAATTATTTGTACTAAACTAAAAAGTGTTACAGAAAGATGTTAATAGTTCTTATTTTCTAGCATTGAAAATTATCCAAATGAATTACATATATATAGTAACCATAGATATTATTTATCCTATTTAATGAGGACATGAATAGTCATGTGTGTGTGTAATTTTAAATAACTACAAAGTATAAGATTTGCAAAGATTTAGTAAAATAATAATTTTAGAAGGGTGATTTGCCCTGCCAGTAATTGCCTACCATATTCATCCATAAAATATTGCCATAAATTTAAAATGCTGAAAATTTTCTAGATACTTGTATTTTAGCATCAATCCAGTTATATTGCAGTACATCCATTAATGATTCATCACAGACTTTTCCTAGGCTCCTGTGTTTATACACTTTCCTGTATAGATAGCCAATATGTAGAATTTATGTTGGCACTAAAGTCTAGAAATTCATTACGAAAGTAGAAGGTTTTACAATTCATCTTTTATCAAAATAAATATTCCATGCCTCTGTTTAATGGCATAAATATATTCTGTAAGTGATGCATGTTATTATTAAATTGAAATAGTACAAAAGGTCATGCCTGATACATTTACATATTCATTTGATTTTCTTAAGCATTTTTACTAATCCCAATTGTTTGGTAATTTTACTTTTTCTTATTTGCTTTAAAATTTTGTAAATTAGTTACAGATTATATAATTATAGCATAGGTGTGGGCACCCTAGAAGTATGTGCAAGGCACACTGCCAGGTAATATGGAAGAGTATTGTGTTCAGACCCTTTATATGTAGGTGCTATTTTATCTTGCTTTGTTTTATAATATGAACAAAGGCAAATGCTATACATTATCACCTGTAAAACATGTTTTTATTTAAGAAAATTTTTGTTACTAGTGGGCATTTGAAATTCATTGGCAAATATCATCCCATAGTGCTTAATAAACCATTGCCTATGAATTCCCCTGCATCACATTCTAACCTTCAGATATATCTTCTCTAAAATAGAAGAAATAGTGCACATATATGCAAGTCTGTTTAAATGAGACAGTATTTTGCACAGGAAGGAGCACTGGATTTGAAATCAGATGAACAGACTCGAATTTTGTCTTGCCATTTTAAGTCTGCAACCTTAGGCAAATCATCTTATCTCTGTGTGCCTCAGCTGTATCATCTGTAAAATGTGAATGTGGGTAGACTAGATGGCATTTTATGCTCTTCCAACTGTAAAACTATGCCCTTATGACTTCACACATCTACCATAAATCTCTGCTGCTAGAACAAAGGCACAGACTAAATAAAATAGAATTTGCAGTAAAACTTATCATACCTAGCATCAGTGTTCAAAGTTATATCGACCTGTAGGTTAACTTTTTGTTTCCTCTTGGGAAAGTGTTTATGGAATATGATTTTTTTGGTGTGAGTAAAGTCATTGACACTGTGTTTTGTGCCTGTGTATTAATTAAGAAAGGTATCCTTTGGAGGAAGAGTTGCTTCAAGATAAACTGATTCTGGGTCAACAAACCCATTTTATTTCTATTGCGTCCAGTTCTTCATGAACCCATTTGGGATTTTCTTGTCAAAGATACTAGAGTGGTTTGTCATTTTCTTCTCCAGTTCATTTTACAGATGAGAAACTGAGACAAACAGGGATCTTCCTCAGGATCACACAGCTAGTAAGTGTCTAAAGTCAAATTTGAACTCATGAAGATGTCTTCCAGCACATTATCCACTGTGCTTGCTACCTAGCTGCTCTATTTTGTTATAATCCTGCAGAAATGTACTTCCCAGACTGATGAGAGTAGAGCGCAATGAAAGCGTTATCTCCCTCATAAAAGAAAATGTACATCTTTCACTGCATTTGTAGATTATTTTAGCTTTTGGGAGCTGCTATACTCCTTTTCTGCTTCTTGCTGAGCTTGCAACCCATTCAGCTCTTCAATTCCTTTCATCTGAACTTCTTCCTAGTTGTCTCTCCCTCATGCACAATTCCTTATGGTAAAACTAGAATTTAGAGGCTCAGGGGCTTATATGCTATATTTTTTTAAATCAAAACTCATTCAATTCTTTAATATCTCACATCTTATTACTTATTTTATAGTTGATTACCACATACTATAGTGCATAATTATTTAATGTCATGTATTAAGCATTAAATCATTGTTGTCCTTTACTCTTGATTTCTGTTTGTCTTTTGCCCCTATATTAGATCAGGAGTTTCTTAAATTCTTTTGTGTCATAAACAGGTGAAGCCTATGGATCCCTTCTCACAATAATTTTTAATGCATAACTAAAATATACAGGATTATAAATTAAACTAAGAATGTTAAAACAATTATCAAAATTTATATATTTATAAACATATATACACACACACACATACATACATACATACATATTTAACATTTTCATAGACTCCAGCTTAACAAACCTTGCACTAGACCATAAGCTTCTTTCATCTAGCAACCATATCTTAGGCTTGTATTACATCATCAGTGGTGCCTAGTCTAGTGATGAAGCCATTAATAATTAAATAAATTTTTGTTGGTTAAATCATTTGAAGAGCTTGGATACTAAATGATTTCTCAACTTATTTAGTAGCAATCTGCCAGTGAATAATACTCACCAGAGTGGATTCTGAGCAAACTGAATTTAAGAGTTAACTGTACATTTCTGTCTTAATCTGGGGGGAGGGCACATAGATCCAAAATGTCTTTTCCAACATTGCCATAGATATATTGTATCTGACAGCCTTGAAAATCTGCAGCCTAAAGAAATCAGAGTTTTAGCACACTGGGTCATAGTTTAATATTTTATTAAAATTCTTTTTCTCCCCTGCAGCTCAATTTATTTTGGGCTTAAATTAAATTCTTTAAAAATCATGGCCCTGTGGACCCTAACTAAGTTACATATTAACACTTCTATTCAGCTACCACTATGAATCATAAGGACATTTTTCCTAATAAGAAAGCCTATACAGATTCTTGTGTAGTTTACAGGGGGTGATCCTCCTACTGAAAGTAATGAGTGGAAACATTCAAAAATATTTAACTAAAATGAGATCCAAATAAAATTGTTTTGTTAAGACTGAATGATGGCAATAAAGGTTGTATTTTAAAGATATTGCTCATGGAACACATTCTCTTTCAAAAGAAGACAATTTAATTATAGAGGACACAATATTTTTAAATAGAAAATATGAATGTCGATTACTTGCCAAGTGCACTGTCTGCAATACAGTTTATTTTGAAAACTCTTTGTCTCAGACATCATCATAGCACCTATGACCAAGCCAAATATAAAACTGAGCCTTAAATATTGGCAAAACAGTGCTGCCTTGTTTTTCACCTTTGTTTCCAAATGTTTATTTCTCAGACATATAGGATATTGGAGTTTACAAGATATTTCTCTTACTAGCAGTCAGTTTGATGGGATTGTCAAACGAGCTTCATAATTCCCTATGTACACTCTATACAAATGTTTTTCAAATCTAACCTCCCCCATTCATTCTCTAGTTTCATTTAATCCCTCTCTGAAATAAATAGATTAACTAACAGGTTGCTCATCCAACTACATGACATTTTCTGGGAGATTTGTGGTCTTCATTTACTTCTCTTTTACAGCAGATGTAGCTACTCTATCATTTTAAATAACTGTGGATCTCTTTCAGAAAGTACTCTAAGATTCAGGGCCATCATCATAGAGCCATCTGTAAGGAGGAGCATCTTCAGAGACCCTTAGAAAGAATAGAGACAGTCTGATTAATGGGAAGACTGTTGCACTTGGATTCAGTCATAGTACTTGGGTTCAAATCCTACTGTTTTCTCCTCATCTCAATGTCTTGGCTTCCTAGGTTTCTTTAAAGTCTCAGATTAAACTTGCTATCTGAAAGAAGTTTTTCCTGGTCCACCTGAATTTTAATCTTCTGTAATTTTTTTCCAGTTAATCCCATCTGTACCTTATTTTCACATTGTTACTTGTCTGTTGTCTTCCCCATTAGATCATGAGAGATGCATTTAAGAGCAGAAACTTTTTTTACCTTTCTTTATATCCTTAGCTCTTGGTACATTAGTAGGCATTTAATTAATACTTATCTATTGGGCGGCCAGGTGGCTCAGCGAGTAAGAGCACCAGCTCCAGTGTTAGGACAACCTGGAGATCGAATCCCGGGCTCAGAAACACCTGGCCGTGTAACCTTGAGCAAGTTACTTAACCCCGATTGCCTTAAAAAAAAATACTCACCTATCAATTTAATACATGTGTGATCTCATGCAAGCTATTTAAACTTTTCAGGCCTTGGCTTCTTTGTCTATGAAATAAGAAAGTAGGAGTCCATGAAATCTGAGGTCACTCACAGTTTTAATTCTATGTTTCTATTGTAGGTAGAGGTAACAGCAAGAAATCTCTGTTCTAGATGGATTTTGCATTCAATAATAGGTCAAAGTTTGGTTCATAGTTTTAGAAGGCAGGTCTAAGTAAAGTTATCACAATGATAGATCAGCCCCATTACCTCAACATTTTCTTAGTTATAAATATTATTTAGAGAACTTGCTATTATTCCATAGCTAGTTTTCTCTTTGCTTTGTTGAAAGGTTATAAGTTCTATTTTCTACTCACATCAGATATTAGATGGCAGAAATCTTTGTGGCATTATTTCTTAGTGCTTATAGACATTTTGTTTGTACATATTTAATCACTGTGCCATACTGAATCCATTACCATCCATCCACATTACCTATTGCCCTATATTTCTTCCTCTTTCATGGCTAAGCACTTTGAGAAAGCTATCTACAATCAATGTTTCTTCTTCCTTTCTTCTCACTCTCTTTTTAATTCCCTGCAGTCTGGCTTCTGAACTCATCGTTCACCTGAAACTGCTCTCTCCAAATTTTCCAGTGATCACTTAATCACCAAATCTAATGGCCATTTCTTAATCCTCATTCCTCTTGACCTCTCTGCAGACTTTGATATGCTCACCCTTTTCTCCTCGACAATGTGTTCTTTCTGGCCTTATCCTCCTGCTACATGTTGGATCACTCTTCTTTCCACTATCTTGGATCTCCTTCCAGGTCTTACCCACTAATTGTGAGTGTCCTCTAAGGCTTTACCCTTTGTTCCCAGCCCTTTTTTCTTCTCTTTCTATTCACACTTTCCTCTTACTGTTAAGGGTACTGCCATCTGTAACAGAAAGCACCCAACAGAAATAACCAGGATGGCTGCTAGCATAGGTTTTTTGATCTGCTTTTCTAAAGGAAAGCAACTCAAAAGGGGTTAACAATCTTACTTTAATCAAACATAGATATCATTCATTTAGTTCAGGGGAAAAGCTCAGCACCCTGAACTTCAGAAAATACAAACAGAAATTACAAACAGACAAAAATACACAGAAAATAACACAATTTAACAGACCAAGAGACAGCGCTTCTAGATGTCTGACCATTACATACATACAGTGGTAGTTACCAGAAAGAGAAGCACCAACATCTGGGTTTCCAAAGCCAGGAGGCTCAACAGCACAGAGTCTCATCTGGTCAAATCACACAACTCTTCCCATAAGTGAGCCCCAAAGGAAAATCTCACATCAGGGTATATATACAGACTTCTCCAGGGTCAGAAGACATCACAACCTTCATGACCCACTCACTAATTACTAATTAGTGTGACTTCCTGAAAAATATGCCCCCCCCCCCAAGTAAGCTTCTCTTGTTGGGCTCCAAGTGAGGCCCATTAAAGGGCAAGGAAGATCTTCAAATTCCCTTATTGTTACACCATCCTACTAGTTACATAGGCTCACAACTTAGATATCATCCTCAACTCCTTAATCTCTCATCCCTCGTATATAATCATTTGCCAAGGACAGCCAATTCTAAGTTATGCATGCTCACTTCTCACTTCTAAAACTTCTACCATTGTGGTTCAGACTTTCAACACTTTATGCCTGGACTATTGCAAAACCCTATTGGTTGGTCTCCTTATTTCAAGTCTCCCATTCCATCTGTCAAATTGATTTTCCTAAAAGCTGTTTTGCATGCATACCATCTCACACCCATCAGACTGGGTAATATAACAGAAAAAGAAAATGATAAATGTTGGAGGGAGTGTGAAAAAACAGGGACACAAATACCACTGTTGTGGAGTTGTGAACTGATCCAACCATTCTTGAAAGCAATTTGAAACTATGCCCAAAGGGCTTTAAAACTGTGCGTAACCTTTGATCCACCAATCCTATTATTAGTTCTTTATCCTAAAGAGATGAAAAAAGGGAAAGAGCCTATTTGTACTAAGATATTTAGTGATTCTTTTTCTTGTTGTTGTGGCTAAAAATTGGAAATTGAGGGGATACCTATCAATTGGGGAATAACTGGACAAATTGTGGCATATGATTGTAATGAAATAGTAATGTGCTATAAGAAATGATAAACAGGATGATTTCAGAAAAAACCTTGGAAGACTTGCATGAAATGATATAGAGTGAAGTGAGCAGAACCAGGAGAACTTTGCACACAGTAACAGCAGCACTGAATGGTGATTCATTCACTGTAACAATACAGTGACCCAAGATAATCCCAAAGGACTCATGATGAAAAATGCTATCTGCCTCCAGAGAAAAGTGAGTCATCTGAATACAGACCAAAGCAGTGTATTATTTTTTTGTCCTTCCTTCCTTCCTTCCTTCCTTCCTTCTTTCCTTCCTTCCTTCCTTCCTTCCTTCCTTCTTTCCTTCCTTCCTTCCTTCCTTCCTTCCTTCCTTCCTTCCTTCCTTC